>NC_085864.1:56682649-56697649 GCF_034702125.1 Engraulis encrasicolus
GCATGGTACTCTACTCTACCCCATCCTCCTCCATGGCTGAGGTACCCTGAGCATGGCTCTCTATTGTCCCCCATCCTCCTCCATGAATGAGGTACCCTGAGCATGGCACGCTACTGTCCCCCATCCTCCTCCATGACTGAGGTAACCTGAACATGGTACCCTACTGACCCCCATCCTCCCTCCATGACTGAGGTACCCTGAGCATGGTACCGTCCCGCCACACTGATCCCTTGGGGCCCCATTTGGGGCTGCCCCCTTGCATGGGTGAGGCATAAATGCAATTTCGTTGTGTGCAGTGTGCACTTGTGTGCTGTGGAGTGTTGTGTTACAATGACAATGGGAGTTGGAATTTCCCAGGCTCAGTAACCTCTTAGTGCAGATGGACAGGCCTATTCACTATAACTTTAAACTACGTGCAGATGAGCTTTTTTCCCTGCACACTCAGGTTGACGTCACAGAATCGACACTGAAAGTTAACTTCCCCAGAGAGGTTAGACGTTCTCTGACTTCCCCAAGCTGTCACTCGCACAGTCTGTGGTCACTCGCCTCCATTTTGTGTTGTGGAACTCAGCACTTCTGTAACTCTCTCTTCAAGTACAGCGCCAACCCACCGGGGCTGTTAAAACACGTTTCAAGTTGTCACCGATTAAAAACACGCTTCAAGCGGTAAGTACCTGAGTTAACTTTTTATCTCTTTAACCCTCCTGTTATCCTTGGGGTCTATTTGACCCCTTTCAATGTTTAACGTCTGAAAAATACATGATGTACATAATTCTTTTGCTTCATATCTGATGACTTTGCCTAAATATATGTGGTCAATGTGAAAAAAGTGAAATTTCCACACAAATGTTTTCCTAAGTGCTGTACACGTTTTGGTTACATCTGTGTTCCTTGGGGTTAACTTTTTATCTCTTTACTAAAATAAGAGCTGGGAGTTACTTAGCCACCTACTCAGTTAAGACTCCTCCTCTCATTGTGGCTCTAATGCTAGCTACGGCTTTGGGTTTGGGTTGCGTTTGGATGTGTGTTTACTTAATCCTTTGCTACTTCAAAAAAGGAACAAGCCTAACCCGACTACTTGGCATCTGCACTACTGCTCGGTGTACTTCTTGATCTGCTCGGTGCACTTCCTGTGCACTTTGTTCCTGCAAGCGTTGCATGCTGCGAATATGTCCTTGATTGTAACTTGCTTAGGATAAAATCAGCTGCCAAATGTGATGTGCGCGCGCACGCGCGCGCGTGTGTGTGTGTGTGTGTGTGTGTGTGTGTGTGTGTGTGTGTGTGTCTGTGTGTGTGCGTGCATATGTGTGTGTGTGTGTGTGCGTGTCGCGTACGTGTCGCGTGCATGTCACATGCGTGTCGCGTATATATGTGTGTGTGTGTGTGTGTGTGTGTGTGCGTGTGTGCGCGCGTGCGTACATGTGTGTGGGCTGTTTGTGTCGTGAACACTTTGGTATAATTCAGAAGTGCCTGGTTCGGTGTGTGCCATGATGGAGGTGTTCAGCTAAGTGTAACATCAGATTAGGCCTACATCTTTTTTGTCCCCAAAGGGAACTTTGTTTTCACCACCGTCATAACTTGTTACAGACAAAATGAAGACAAAGTATACACGTAATTCAATACAGAAGTACACAAGAGCAAACATAAGGCACATGCAGTGTTTCCCGCAGGTATTTGCTTAGGCGAGGTGGTGAGTTTCGGGTCCATGGTGGCGTGCGCGGGGATGCGGATAGTTTTCTGGACGAAGGGATAGATAGATAGATAGATAGATAGATAGATAGATAGATAGATAGTTAGATAGATAGATAGATAGATAGATAGATAGATAGATAGATAGATAGATAGATAGATAGATAGATAGATAGATAGATAGATAGATAGATAGATAGATAGATAGATAGATAGATAGATAGATAGATAGATAGGCAGGCAGGCAGGCAGGCAGGCAGGCAGACAGACAGACAGACAGACAGACAGATAGATAGATAGATAGCCATTTTCTTCATTATTAGCATAAGTTCTGTACAGTCTTAGGCTACTTCACACAGCATTAATGCCAATGACACACTTGACTCACGATTAACTAGACAAAATCACTATCAATTAAGGTTTTTTTTTTTCTAAAGAGGGGGTGTTAAATCATGAACATCCATGTCTTATGAAGAGAAAAGCCTTCAGTAACCGTGTACATTTCATTTTTCAAGAATACCATGAGCATGTAATATGAGGAAACCTGCATTCAATGACATTATTTTTTGTCAAACTAAGGCTTCATTGTTTTTTGCACTAATTGTAGCCTACCCATCATGTATTGTAGGCCTAGCCTCTATTGCAACCTGTCATAGCCTGTTGCCAGACTGAAGAGTAGAGGAGACAGAGCCTTTGCGGTCATAGGCCCAAAACTCTGGAACGAGCTCCCAGCCCACATATGTCCGGCCCCATCCCTATCGGTTTTTAAAAACCATCTTAAGACACATTTTTATGCCTTAGCTTCTAACTCTGTATAACTTCCTAGTTTTTTCTTATCTAGTGTTTTACTTATTGTTTTCCCTTCTTTTAATTTGTTACATGAGCCCTCTGAGCATATTTATTGGCACCTTAATTAGCCTATTTTTTATTTCTTTTCAGACAATTCTTGTATATATGCACTTTTCATTGGTTATTATTGTTTCCATGTTTCCATGTTTATTTATTTTTATTTTTTTGTCTTTGTGTGTCTTAAGGGGTCCTTTTATCTGCCTGTCCAGCACTTTGGTCAGCTATCTTGTTGTATTTTAAAGTGCTTTATAAATAAACTTGAACGAAGAGAAGACACCGGAGCAGCTCAGATGGGATGCTTTTTCTTTTTAATTATAGTGCACATCATGTTAGGGACTAACGTTTCGATGGCAAGCCATCTTCATCAGAGTTCATGTTCATGGTCTAACAGAGACTGTAACATCCAGCTGGAGAGCAGTTGCGTCTACTTTCCTGAAGTCTTATGGGGGCCTGGGTCTGGATAAGACTCTGTTCTGGATGAATCCAAAGTTGATGGACTTAAACAGTATCCCTGTGTTTTATAGAAACCTGTTCAAAGTGTGGTCCTTGCTTACAGTGTGCAGAGATCAGAGCACCGCCTCTCTGTACTGGACACTTCAAGAACCTTTGGTTCATGGCGCAAGGCTGGATCTGTCATCGGAGGGGTTCCCCTTGCGTAGGGAAACACTCCTCAAAGCCAAGATGATCACTGTTGGGGATCTAGTTGAAGCTGCTGGACCGACTCTGGGTGAAGCGAGGGGCTTGGCAGAGCGTTCTGGGGTCAAATACGTGCGGGTCATCAGTCAGGCCCTGGGGAAATGGAAGTCCTTGCTGAACAGAGACATATTAACAAAGCTGGCTGGGTACTGTAGTGGGACTCTTCTTCCTGACAAAAAGGACCAATTCCCAAACTTCTCCATTTCTGTGAATGGGTATGAG
Source organism: Engraulis encrasicolus (assembly GCF_034702125.1). NCBI lineage: Eukaryota > Metazoa > Chordata > Actinopteri > Clupeiformes > Engraulidae > Engraulis > Engraulis encrasicolus. The sequence goes on from NC_085864.1 coordinate 56,686,106, forward strand.
GGTGCTAGTGGTAAACCTGTGCTTTTTCTGGGAGGTAGTCTCCCTTCATCTAAGTCTTTGTATAAGTTGTGTGTCTTGGCCCTGAATATAAAGGGGCTTCACTCGAGGGTCGACACACCATGGCGTGCTTCAGGTTGAGCAAAATGTGAAACCTCAGTGGAGAGCTTTATACAAGTCACCATTAATTAAGAGGGTGGGAGACCTGCAGTGGCGTATCTTGCATGGGGCTGTAGCAGTTAATGCTTTTATTTCTATCCTCAACTCTGATGTAACCCAAGACTGCCCTTTTTGTACAACGAGGGAAACTGTTTTTCATGCATTTATGCAGTGCAATAGGTTGGGGGTTCTCCTTTCGGCCTTATAAGGATTGTTCATTGGGTTTAATGAAGAGTTCACAATGACCACCTTTATTTTTGGTTTCAAGTATTTCAGGAAACAGAGCCAAAAGTGTCAGCTCTTGAACTTTGTTATTGGTCAGGCCAAGTTAGCTATATATATGAGCAGGAAACACAAAGTGGAGTTGGACATAAATGATGACTTGGTTTTAATGTTCTCAACACTGGTTAAATCAAGGATTTTGATTGATTTTCATTTTTACAAGGAAATGAAAGATCTTGTTTCTTTTGAGGGCATATGGTGCCAAAATAGTGCCTTGTGTACAGTCAGAGGTGAAGAGCTTGATTTTAGGCTCTGATTTTGGGGTGCCTGTAAATGTAGCATGATGGAATGTATTGATGTACCGCTGTTTTTTTTTCTTTTCTTTTTTCTCTTTTATTTATTTATTTAATTTTTCTTTTTAAAATCAGCTCCTAGTGGGCTATGTGTATGTGTATTAACCACATGAATTCTGTAATAAAATCTTTTTAAAAGTCAAAGTCTCTCTCTCTCTCTCTCTCTCTCTCTCTCTCTCTCTCTCTCTCTCTCTCTCTCTCTCTCTCTCTCTCTCTCTCTCTCTCTCTCTCTCTCTCTCTCTCGCACACACGCACGCACACACGCACGCACGCACGCGCGCACACACACACACACACACGCAAACGCGCACACACACACACACACACACACACACACACACACACACACAGAGCAAGGAAACTGCAGCAAACTGCAACACGTTACCCAGCATTTCTTCTGCACAGGACAAACCTAGTTATTCAGTTATTCAGTAGTCCCTGGTGTGTGTGATGTAGTTATTCAGTAGTCTGGTGTGTGTGATGTAGTTATTCAGTAGTCCCTGGTGTGTGTGATGTAGTTATTCAGTATTCCCTGGTGTGTGTGATGTATTTATTCAGTATTCCCTGGTGTGTGTGATGTAGTTATTCAGTAGTCTGGTGTGTGTGATGTAGTTATTCAGTAGTCTGGTGTGTGTGATGTAGTTATTCAGTAGTCTGGTGTGTGTGATGTAGTTATTCAGTAGTCTGGTGTGTGTGATGTAGTTATTCAGTAGTCCCTGGTGTGTGATGATGTTCCTTCCTGTCTGTCTGTGTGTTCCAGAGGAGCAGCTGAAGATGGAGGTTCCCCTAGAGGGGGATGTGCAGGGCAGCCCTGGAGAGGGATCCAGTCCAGAAGAAGACAGTGGACATGGACATGTGGGGTAAGACCAGGAATAATAATAATAATTTATATATATATATATATATATATATATATATATATATATATATATATATATATATATACATATAGGGCTCTAAATTAACTTTTTCCACCACCAGCCAATTTGGCTAGTAGACATTTTTTACTAGCCTAATGAAAGGTCAACTAGCCATTTTTTTTTTATCTCAATAAATAAATGCGTTAATTATGTTGCTTTTAATTATTCCATTAAACTATAACACAGATACACAATATAAACATTATACTCAACATATTTCACTGTTCAGTTTATTCTATAATTATTTAGTAATTATTTTTATTACCTGCATTTTCATTATTTTTTATTCAATTTCCTCTGAAAACAGTGAATCGCATCACACATGCCTCTCACATACCAGACCTACGCTGGACCATATACTGTACAGACAGCCAAACACTAGCCTATTACACCATCACCCAAACCTCACATGCAGTATAGGCCTACACCTCACACAAACACAGCATGCCTTCAACACACATGTTGCACACATACCAGACTTTCAACATACACTAGCCAAACACACACAACCAAACACTACAAAACCTCATATCCCCCACACAGTATCACTTAAACTTCACACACAGTAGGCCAAATGCCATGGACAATGCACAGAAGAGAGGGGTGGGGAGGAGAAGAGGAGGAGGACAGGAGAACACACACACACACACACACACACACACACACACACACACACACACACACACACACACACACACACACACACACACACACACACACACACAGACACACAGACACACACACACACACACACACACACACACACACACACACACACACACACACACACACACACACACACACACACGCACACACGCACACACACACACACACACACACACACACACACACAGTCAACTCAGTGCGATGTGTATGATGTCTGCATTGTGTATTTCTTATGCTGCTGCTGCTGCTTCACACCTTTAGGTTCATGCAGGATTAATACTTGCTTCACTCTACTATCATGCCAGAGATTCTACTCTCTGATCATGCGCTTGGAATGACAATAATTAGGCTACGCTATGTCTAAACTAGTAGACATCCAATAACATCACGGAGACCACCAGCTTACTTTGCTACTTTCATAGCGTCGCTAGTTTTTTGTTATCGTTTTTTTTTCACTTACTCGTTCATCCATGTCAAACTCGTGCATGGTCTTTGCGATGGCGTGGGCATTATTAGGAAACGACAACTCCATCGTAGGTAGTTGCGAGGACCTCGCAAATATCAGACGACTTCTGACAGCAGGGCTACACGGTTTTGACAGACAGCTGTCCTGTTACTCCACTCATGCCGTGTTTGCTCCACCACCACCACTCCATTTCAGCGTCACTACAGTTGAAAGTTGCATTCACCGACACATAACTTTGCTCTAACCACTGCCACGTTATTTTTCACCCGTCCAAAACCTACAAAACCGAAATAATCTGCGCTAGTCCGCTCATTGAAAATATTTGATCAACAGTAGTTCCAGCGCGGGCATCTAACGCGCAGCCAATTAATGTGAAGCTGTGTTATTGTGATTAACGGCCAGCCAATGGGTGTGAGCTACATCATGACGGTAGGCCTAATGTTCATGGGTAATGTAGGCGCCATTTTAACGATCATCAGACCATAGATGTGTCCAGAGCCGTATATAGAGAGAGTCTGGCCAACTATGGGTTTGAACGTTCGAGCTATCCCGCTAGTTTGGTTGGTTCTGGGCTGGTCACATGTTTTATGGACGCCATTTTCGTTCCCCACGCTCCCATTAATGAGCATTATCAGATATAAAAAATAACGCTTCACTATAATATTATAACATTATTATTATGACAAACTGTTGTGCATATGGCTGTAGTGCAGGGCCGGGTCAGGAGAAACAAACAGCATCGTTTAACTTGTGACATAAACGGAGGATTTGGGACATGCATGGATATAAACTCCCCTTTATGGAATATAAAGGTCAGAATTAATAACCGGAAATAACCGTGTTGTGTGTGAGGTAAATGTATTTTTTTCCCCCTTCGACTTTTGTTAACAATTACTTTTGAAAGAAATAGTCATGATGATGACATGCTCTCAAAAACTCCTGTCCGCACTTAGAAAACGAATGAAGTTAGGTTTCTGTCTTGAAATTAGCTTGTCAAATCTTAATTGCCACCTGTAACTATGTTATAGGCCTACTGTGAAAACATAACTTTGCCCACCAAGTTATTATTTCTGTCACGCTAATAAGGTCTCTATAAACATATTTAGATATAGATTGCATTTTCTTGAGATATTTTTTGAGTTTGGTGTGTGTGTGTGTGTGTGTGTGTGTGTGTGTGTGTGTGTGTGTGTGCGTGCGTGTGCACGTGTGTGTGTGCGCGCATTGCGTGTGTGTGTGTGTGTGTGTGTGTGGGTGGGGGGGGGTGCATGTGTGTGTGTGCGTGTATGTTGTGTTGTGTGTTTGTATGTACGTGTGTGTGTGTGTGTGTCTGTGTTTGTGTGTCTGTGTGTGTGTGTGTGTGTGCGCGCCCACCTGATCTTGACTGTGTATTTGTATGTGTGTAAGTGGAGAAGAGGATATATCACAAAATATCAAAACAATGCACTTGTTTGTCATGCACAGTGTCCAAGCACACAGTAAAGAGCGCGCGCACGCACACACACACACACACACACACACACACACACACACACACACACACACACACACACACACACACACACACACACACACACACACACACACACACACACACACACACACACACACACACACACACACACACACACACACACACACACACACACACACACTTGTGTAGATCTGTATACAAGGAGGTGCAAGAGTGAAGTATATCACAACATATCAAAACAATGTGTTTGTTGTTTGTCATGCACAGTGTCCAAGCACCAAGAGCATGCACGCACGCACGCACACACACACACACTTGTGTAGATCTGTATACAAGGTGCATGTGTGTAAGTACCGTATTAGCCCGAATATAAGACGATCCTGATTATAAGACGACCCCCCATTTTCAGGCTCATGTTTTGGGGAAAAAAGTTTTTTGAAGACTTAATTTTGTTTCACATTTGAAACTTTTCTCAAAATGCAGTTTTTAATTTGTTGGAAAATCTGAGGCTTTTTACAAAGAACAAATTTCACAATACATTTTCATGGAATTTCCATGATATAAGACCACAGATGGCTAGTCATATCCTTTTCTTTTCTTTACTCACTTCACCTGTCAAGCGCCAATAGGCACCGTAACAGGCTACAGCCGTCTGTTTAAAGTGCGACGCAACATAGCCTACATTCAGAGTCTGCGCCAGCCAGGCAGGCAACCAGTCCAGTAGAGATAGGCAATCTATTGTGCAATGCACAGATTTTGCGAAATGCTTCGTTGACAGCAATATCTAACCAGCAGCCGTCTCGCCAAATCGCCGTTCATTTTATGCATCCAAAGTTTTCCGTTGGACTGTAGAAACCGAACGTGACCAAAGGCAGATTGACGCATTGCACTTGAAACCCATGCGCTGCCTATCAGGACCACGTTGACATTAAAAGTCTGATTGATATTCATTTCGTAGGCTACCAAGGGTAAAACTCCTAGTGCTTTTATATGAACAAGACAATCTCTTGCCCTAATCATTATTCTGTGTTGTTGCATCGTTGCGAGGCATATCGTCGCTTTGTCAAGTCAAGTCAAGTCAAGTTTATTGTCAATTTCTTTACATGCACTGGTCATACAAAGAATTTGAAATTGCGTTTCTTTCTCTCCCATGCAGACATAGACTAATCTAGGTAAGGACATAGACAGTATAGACATAGACAGTACTCATACATGGACATAGACAGTATGGACGTAGACATTGCTCATACAGACATTTAAAGTGCAAGACTGGACAACAGAAGACTTGTAGAGAACATACATTAAGAGGAGGTATTTTGTTGTTCTTTTTCCTAAAAGTCCTTTATAGCGTTCTGACATAGTAATAGTAGCATTTGAAGAAATAAATAATTAAAAAAGGTTTTTATTTAAATACACCAGCAGCAGTATGTGTGTGTGTGTGTTTGTATGTGTTTTGTGTGCGTGTGTGTGTGTGTGTGTGTGTGTGTGTGTGTGTGTGTGTGTGTGTGTGTTTAGTGCAGGTAGAAAGTGCGGTGTGCGTCTGTGTGTGTGTACCTGTGTATGTGTGTGTGTGTGTGTGTGTGTGTGTGTATGTGTGTGTGAGTATGAGTTGTGTGTCAGTGTGTGTATGTTTGGGTTTAGTGCAGAAAGTGCAGTGTGCTTGTGTGTGTGTGTGTGTGTGTGTGTGTGTGTGTGTGTGTGTGTGTGTGTGTGTGTGTGTGTGTGTGTGTGTGTGTGTGTGTGTGTGTGTGTGTGTGAGTGTGTGTGTGTGTGTGTGTGTGTGTGTGTGTGTGTGCATGTGTATGTTTTGAGTTAGTGCAGGTTGAAAGTTCAGTCACAGATGTAGTAGTGCAGGTGGAGTGTTCAGTCGCAGATATGGTGGTGGGGATGAGGGGGGGGAGCGTTGTCAGTGGCCTGGCTGGCTAGAGGCTGACAGTGAAGGGAGAGTGGGTTGAGTGTTCAGTATCTTGATTGCTTGATGCATCGTGCTGCTTGTAAGCCTGGTGGTACGGGAACGGAGGCGCCTGTACCTCTTTCCAGAGGGCAGGAGGCTGAACAGTTTGTGTGCAGGGTGGCTTGTGTCTTTGATGATCATCAGTGCTTTTCGGGTGAGGCGTGCGGTGTAAATGTCCTGCAGGGAGGGGAGTGGTACTCCAATGATCTTCTTCGCTGTGTTCACAACACGCTGGAGTGTCTTCCTGTTTTTCTCCGTGCAGCTTCCTCCCCACACTGTGATGCAGCTGGACACGACGCTCTCTATGGTTCCTCTGTAGAATGTTGTCATGATGGAGGGTGTAGCACTTGCCTTCTTTAGTTTGCGCAAGAAGTAGAGACGCTGATGGGCCTTCTTCGCCAGTGATGTAGTGTTGGTGGTCCAAGAGAGGTCGTCGCTGATGTGCACTCCAAGGAACTTGGTGCTGCTCACTCTCTCCACAGCATCACCGTCGATGGTCAGTGGTGGCAGTTGTTTTTGGACCCTCTGAAAGTTGACAACAATCTCCTTGGTCTTGTTGACATTCAGCAGGAGGTTGTTGTCTTTGCACCATCTGGCCAGCAGGTCTACTTCTTCTCTGTAGTGGGTCTCATCGCCCTTAGTGATGAGGCCCACCAGTGTTGTATCATCCGCAAACTTCACTAGATGGTTAGTGCTGTGGGTCGTTGTGCAGTCATGTGTCAGCAGCGTGAACAGCAGGGGGCTGAGAACACAACCTTGCGGAGCCCCCGTGCTCAGGGTCAGGGTGCTTGAGGTGTTATTCCCTACCCGTACTGCTTGTGGTCTCTGCATCAGGAAGTCCAGCAGCCAGTTGCAGAGGGAGGTGCTGAAACCTAGTTTGTCCAGTTTTCTGATGAGTTGTTGTGGTATTATGGTATTGAATGCTGAGCTGAAGTCAATGAACAGCATTCTCACATATGAGTCTTTATTGTCCAAGTGGGTGAGGGCTGGATGGAGGGCAGAGCAGATTGCATCCTCCGTGGATCGCTTGGCTCGGTATGCGAACTGGTAGGGGTCCAGGGTGGGGGATAGGGTGGCTTTGATGTGTGACAGGACTAGCCGTTCGAAGCACTTCATGATTATGGGCGTCAGTGCTACAGGACGGTAGTCATTGAAGCATGATGGTGATGATTTCTTCGGCACGGGTATGATGGTAGCAGCTTTGAAAAGTGATGGGATGACTGCTTGCTCCAGAGAGATGTTAAAGATGTCTGTGAAGACATCCTTCAGCTCTTCTGCACAATCCTTCAACACTCGGCCAGGTATGTTGTCTGGGCCAGCTGCTTTGCGTGGGTTGATGGTGGCCAGTGTCCTCTTCACACTGGCAGAGGACAGGTACAGGGGTTGATCATGGGGGGGAGGGGGAGTTTTCTGTGGATGAGTGTCATTTTGTGCTTCAAAACGGGCAAAGAAACTGTTCAGGTCGTTTAGCAGAGAGGTGGTGTTGTCACAGCTTCGTGGTGCGGGCTTATAGTCTGTGATGGCCTGTATGCCCTGTCCGAGTATTCCTTTTTTGCTTTCCTGATGCCCTGGGACAGGTTTGCTCTTGCTGCTTTTAGGCCAGCTACGTCTCCTGCTCTGAAGGCTTTGTCTCTGGCCCTCAGCAGTCTGTGAACGTCTCCTGTGAACCATGGCTTCTGGTTGGCCCTGGTGGTGATGCGTTTTATTTCTGTAACATCATCAATGCATTTTGTGATGTAGGAGGTCACGGTGTCTGTGTACTCCTCAATGTCAATGTGGTTGCTGTGGGTGGCAGCTGTTTTGAACATGTCCCAATCTGTGGTTTCAAAGCAGTCTTGTAGTCGTGACACGGCTCCTTCTGGCCATTTTCTCACCTCCTTCAGAGCTGGTTTGGTGAGTTTTACCTTTTGTCTGTAGGCTGGCAGTAGCAGAATCGTTAGGTGGTCTGATAGGCCGATGTGGGGGATGGGCTTTGCCTTGTATGCTCCTTGTTTTGGGGTATAAACAAAGTCCAGGGTGTTTTGTCCTCTTGTTGGAAAGTTAACATGTTGGTGAAATTTTGGAAGAACTGTTTTGAGATTTCCGTGGTTGAAATCTCCCATGACCACTGTGAAGGCATCTGGGTGTGCATCTTGTTGTTCACTGATTCCCCGATGCAGCTCGTTCAGTGCCTCGCTTCTGGCGCTGGTGGTATTGCTAGGAGCGAGGTAAACTGCGACCAGTAGAATGGCGGATATTTCTCTTGGTAGATAGAAGGGTCGGCACTTGATGATCATGAACTCCACTAGTGGAGAGCAGTGTCTCTGTACCACCGTAGCATTTTTGCACCAAGCATCATGTGTGTAAACACATATTCCTCCCCCTCGTTTTTTCTCTGCAAGGGCTCTGTCCGCTCGGTGGCACGTAAGTTGCTCCAGTTGTAAAGCCGAGTCGGGTATGCCGTCGTTCAGCCATGATTCTGTAAACACGGTCACACAGCAGTTCCTCACAGTTTTGTTCGCTGATCTTAGTAGCCGTATGTCATCCATCTTATTGTCCATAGATCTTACGTTTGCCAAGAGAATTGATGGTATTGCTGGACGAGTTGGGTTGGCTGCAAGCCGTGTTTCGACGCCACCTCGTTTGCCTCTCTTCCTAATTCTAGAGCACCTCTTTCGCCGTCTCCATGTAGGCGAAGCAGACGGGTCCGATGTATGCCGCCGTAGTATCCCAAGTTCTTCCAGTGTCTCTATTGGTATATCCAATACATCGCTTGAGTTGTCCATTCTTATCTGCAACAGCTGTTGCCGACTGTACATGCGTTCCGACATAGTTTCCGACGATAGACATTTCGAATGACACATTATAACACAAAATAAACACTGCGAGTTGGGAGAGTAAGGAGTCGCTGCAGCTACGTGCGCCACATCCGGGTCGCGCACACAGATGACCATTGATTGGCTTATGACAGCATCCAAAACTTAGCCTACAGGTTGTTCGTCAAATCACCCTTCATTTCTTTAGTTTCTAGTGGTGTTGTCGGCTGACCAGAGAGAACGACCAAAGCTTTCCTGTAGGCCTACTGTAAAACCAAACACAAATAAAAGCAGAGCAACGAGCCGCGATTGACATGTGTTTTTCCCCTTGCACTGTTGTCCGCATCGCGTTGACATTGACAGTTGATAGACGTGCGGTGCAACTGTCATAACGAAACAAGCATCTGCAAATTTGATATGGACAAAACAATCTCTTAACCCATCCATTATTGAGTTTTGTGGCATTGTTGTGAAGCATAGGCTAATGGCCGAATTCAGGTTTAGTTAAAAAAAAAAAAAATAAAAATAATAATATTATTTTTAACTTTTTTCTCTAGCGCGCGGAAATAAGACGACCCCCCTTTTTAGAGTACTATTTTTAGAACAAAAACCACGTCTTATATTCGGGCCAATACGGTATATCAGAACACATGAAAACAATGTGTTTGTTGTTTTTCATGCACAGTTTCCATTCTGGTCCATTGAGTATGGAGATGCAACAGACCCATAAATCTGACCTACTGAACAAGTTTCAGTGTCTGATGGAGGGACTCGCACATCAGGGAAGCTCCACACCTCTCAGAAAGATCTACACTGACCTCTACATCACAGTAGGGGGAAGAGGAGGTGTCAATGAAGAACATGAGGTCAGACAGATAGAAAGGGCATCTTGGAGAGAAGAAGACGAGGATTCTGATGGTTTAGAGGGAGAAGATGAAGAACACGAGATCAGGCAGATAGAGAGGGCATCCTTGAGAGAAGCAGCACAAGGCAGGCCAATCAAATGCAGTGACATCATCAAACACTTATCTGAAGAGGTCAGTCAGTTATCTAAACAAGCCAAACAGATGTCTGAGCAAGTCAAACCTATTGGAATAGTGCTGACAAAGGGAGTGGCTGGCATTGGAAAAACCGTGTCTGTGCAGAAGTTCATTCTAGACTGGGCTGAAGGAATGTCCAATCAGCATGTCAACTTCATATTTCCTCTTCCTTTCCGTGAGCTGAATCTGATGAAGGACAAAACCATCAGTCTGGTGGATCTCATTAGGCACTTTTTCTCAGATGTGAAGGATCCAAGAGTCTTCACTAGTTTAGAGAACAGAGTCATGTTCATCTTTGATGGTCTGGATGAGTGTCGACTTCCTCTAGATTTTCGCTCCAACCCAGAGTGCTCTGATGTGACAGAGTTAGTTCCAGTTGATGTGCTGCTGACAAACCTCATCAAGGGAAATCTGCTTCCGTCTGCTCTCCTCTGGATCACCACCCGACCAGCAGCAGCCAATCAGATCCCTCCAAGGTGTGTGAACCAGGTGACAGAAATAAGAGGATTTAACGACCCACAGAAGGAAGAGTACTTCAGGAAGAAGCTCAATGATGAGAGGCTGGCCAGCAGAATCATCGCTCACCTGAAATCATGCAGGAGCCTCTTCATCATGTGCCACATTCCAGTCTTCTGCTGGATTTTAGCTACAGTAGTCTGGAAAACATCAGATGAATCAGGTTGCGTTGAGATGCCAAGGACTCTTACTCAGATGTACACACACTTCCTTATAATACAGGTCAGAATTAAAAATACCAAATACACCGAGCTGGAAGAGAGAGACGAAGAGATGATTTTCAAACTGGGCAAACTGGCTTTCCAACAGCTGGAGAGGGGAAATCTGATCTTCTATGAGGGAGACCTGAGTGATTGTGGCATTGATGTCACAGAAGCATCAGTGTACTCAGGTGTGTGTACTCAGATCTTCAGAGAAGAGTTTGGACTCTACCAAGGGAGAGTGTTCAGCTTTGTGCACCTGAGCATTCAGGAGTTCCTTGCAGCTTTATATGTGTTTCTCTACTTCATCAGCAGAGAGAGAAACTTGCCTGATCAAACCTCTCAGCTCTCGGATTTGTTCAGAGCTGCAACACTTCATGACTTACACAAGACTGCAGTAGATCTGGCCTTACAGAGTAAGAATGGACACCTCGACCTTTTCTTCCGTTTTCTTCTTGGCCTCTCACTGGAGTCCAATCAGAGTCTCTTAAGACATCTACTACCACAGACCAACAGCCATTCACAAAGCTCAGAACAAACAGTCCAATTAGTCAAACAGAAGATCAGAGGTCATAGGGAGACAGACAGAAGTGTCAACCTATTCTACTGTCTGAATGAGTTGAATCAGCATGCTGTAGTGGAGCACATTGACAGGGGGTCAGGAACTCTGACTGTAGAGATGCTCTTACCTGGACAGTGGAAGACTGGGAAGTTAACGTTTAAGACATCAGAAAAGTATATGGATGGATTTGACATGCAAAAGTACACAAAGACACCAGAATTGG
>NC_085864.1:56702649-56707649 GCF_034702125.1 Engraulis encrasicolus
TAGGCCTACAGGTCCTTAAATGTGTACAGAGTAGGTATGGGTCCTTGAGCTACCAATTTGGCAATTTGACAAAAAAAAAAAAAAAAAAGTCTAGCTGGCCTTTTCAACAAATTTAAATTATGCATTTTCACTTATTGTTTCAGATGTAAGGTCTACAGACAATGTCCAAATGTCTAATAGTTTAGCCTATTTACTTATTTAGTTATTAGAGCTGTGGTGGCTAAGCACTGATGGCATTTTATCTTATAGCCTACTTTATATTTACAGTATTTAGAGAAACATAGGCCTACTAATTTGTTGCACATTAAAGACCTTATCAGTAGGTGAATAGGCCTAGTTGCCGATCCAAGCCATACTATTTGTTCAAAGTTTTTAGTCTTTTATAAAGGTTTTTAGCTGATAGTGACTCTCCAGATTTGGTTAAAATGCAGGAAATTGCATCTAAGAAATACATTTTTTTCTGGGGGAGGACCCCCAGACCCCGCGCTAAAAATTACACAACAAATATTTATTTTCTATATTTACTGCCTACCCTACCATACCCCTCACTGCACGTCACTGTGTAGTGTGATGTAGTGTGATGTAGTGTGATGTAGTGTGATGTAGTGTGATGTAGTTGGGTAGTGTGATGTAGTTGGGTAGTGTGATGTAGTGTGATGTAGTGTGATGTAGTTGGGTAGTGTGATGTAGTTGGGTAGTGTGATGTAGTGTGATGTAGTGTGATGTAGTTGGGTAGTGTGATGTAGTGTGATGTAGTTGGGTAGTGTGATGTAGTGTGATGTAGTTGGGTAGTTTGATGTAGTGTGATGTAGTTGGGTAGTGTGATGTAGTGTGATGTAGTGTAATGTAGTGTGATGTAGTGTGATGTAGTGTGATGTAGTTGGATAGTGTGATGTAGTGTGATGTAGTGTAGTGTAGTGTGATGTAGTTGAATAGTGTGATGTAGTGTGATGTAGTGCGATGTAGTTGGGTAGTGTGATGTAGTGTGATGTAGTTGGGTAGTGTGTTGTAGTTGGGTAGTGTGACGTAGTGTGATGTAGTGTGATGTAGTTGGGTAGTGTGATGTAGTGTGATGTAGTTGGGTAGTGTGATGTAGTTGGGTAGTGTGATGTAGTGTGATGTAGTTGGGTAGTGTGATGTAGTTGGGTAGTGTGATGTAGTGTGATGTAGTTGGGTAGTGTGATGTAGTTGGGTAGTGTGATGTAGTGTGATGTAGTGTGATGTAGTGTGATGTAGTGTGATGTAGTGTGATGTAGTGTGATGTAGTGTGATGTAGTTGGGTAGTGTGATGTAGTGTGATGTAGTGTGATGTAGTGTGATGTAGTTGGGTAGTGTGATGTAGTGTGATGTAGTTGGGTAGTGTGATTTAGTTGGGTAGTGTGATGTAGTGTGATATAGTTGGGTAGTGTCATGTAGTGTGATGTAGTTGGGTAGTGTGATGTAGTGTGATGTAGTTGGGTAGTGTGATGTAGTTTGGTAGTGTGATGTAGTGTAGTGTAGTGTGATATAGTGTGATGTAGTGTTATGTAGTGTGATGTAGTTGGGTAGTGTGATATAGTGTGATGTAGTGTAGTGTAGTTTGATGTAGTTGGGTAGTTTGATGTAGTGTGATGTAGTTGGGTAGTTAGATGTAGTTGGGTAGTGTGATGTAGTGTGATATAGTTGGGCAGTGTGATGTAGTGTGATGTAGTTGGGTAGTGTGATGTAGTTTGATGTAGTTGGGTAGTGTGATGTAGTTTGATAGTGTGATGTAGTGTGATGTAGTGTGATGTAGTGTGATGTAGTGTGATGTAGTTGGATAGTGTGATGTAGTGTGATGTAGTTGGGTAGTGTGATGTAGTTGGGTAGTGTGATGTAGTGTGATGTAGTTGGGTAGTGTGATGTAGTGTGATGTAGTGTGATGTAGTGTGATGTAGTTGGGTAGTGTGATGTAGTTGGGTAGTGTGATGTAGTGTGATGTAGTGTGATGTAGTTGGGTAGTGTGATGTAGTTGGGTAGTGTGATGTAGTGTGATGTAGTTGGGTAGTGTGATGTAGTTGGGTAGTGTGATGTAGTGTGATGTAGTTGGGTAGTGTGATGTAGTGTGATGTAGTTGGGTAGTGTGATGTAGTGTGATGTAGTGTGATGTAGTGTGATGTAGTTGGGTAGTGTGATGTAGTGTGATGTAGTTGGGTAGTGTGATGTAGTGTGATGTAGTGTGATGTAGTTGGGTAGTGTGATGTAGTGTGATGTAGTTGGGTAGTGTGATGTAGTGTGATGTAGTTGGGTAGTGTGATGTAGTTGGGTAGTGTGATGTAGTGTGATGTAGTGTGATGTAGTGTGATGTAGTGTGATGTAGTTGGGTAGTGTGATGTAGTGTGATGTAGTTGGGTAGTGTGATGTAGTGTGATGTAGTGTGATGTAGTTGGATGCAGTGTGATATAGTTGTGTATCAGGGCTTAACACTAACGGGCGCCAGGGCGCCAAATGCGGGTGAAAATCACATTTGGCGTGTAACAAGTTGATCCTCACCAGCCATTTGGCTGGTAGCATATTTTTGGGGAGTGGTTGAAAAAAAAACGGTGATAGATTTTTCTGAATGTGTTCGCTATCAAAGAGGAATCCAGTCTTGCGAAGCTATAGGGCACTGGCTTGTCAAAGAGTGTCAAACACTGCAAATGCCCCGCCTCCGTGGAGAAAGTCGGACACACCAAGACGTGCGTCGTTTGCTCCGGTTTAAATATGTGGCGAAGTTTGCTCTCAACAGACAAGCGACAACGCTATGTGCATATTTTGCGACCTGCCTTTTATAATCCAGTAGTGAAACCTCAATGTTTTACATAGTTTTGCGCAGTTCTTAAGCTGTGGGTACTGACACAACCTTGGTTACAACGCACGCTATCGAACATTGCACAAACAGCCTGTCAGCATCGCAATGTCTGTCTTGCTTTGACAACAGTGTAAGAAAACGGGACGACAAAAAGTCGGCAGGTAACGACATCATACCTGTCAAATTTGAGCTTCACAAATCTGGATAGTTCCCAGAATTTACGCCAAAAGCAGGAAATATTCAACAGGTCAACTTCTGACAATGCGGCAGCAGTGACAAGTCGGGCGGTGCATTGCTTTTCACGCTGACAGTTCACGTGAGAGGCAGTCCTGTCCAGAATCCCCCCATAACGCACGTTTAAAAGGCGCACATAGACTTGCATATCGTTAAACAATATGAAATATGTGTTCCCCCTTGTGGCTTTGTCACCGAAATTGTCAGGAGGCATAAAGGCTAAATAATATTTTACTTTTATGATTAATATCCCAGAAGATGTGATGTTTCATGGCAGGCGAACGTGCATCAGACCTGAGTGGAATACATGTATTTGCACATTAATGAACAAACGAATGAAAATTCCTTCCACCTCAAAGAAAGAAATGGCCTTCTTCATGTACCTTGCACTTACACGTGTGCCCTTGCACAACACGGCATGTTCAATGCGTTGTCGTTTCTGATCAATATGTAAAACAAATAACACTACACATCAGATCAGTTCTGTATTTTCCTGTGTGCTCACCCGAGGGAAATATTACTACATATTATATTATAATATATTGTATTATATTATATTATATAGGGTGGGTCTAACATCATATCAATCATATTAGGCTACATTATGGCTGTCATGATGGTTAAGAAAATGATGGCTAGGGAGAAGGCCGAATTGCTAGTGACTCTGGGAAACCACTTGCCAAAATGGCCAGTAAGCAAAAAAGCTAGTGTGAAGCACTGGTTGGGTAGTGTGTACGTGTTGCATGTTACAATACGACGAGCATCTGCAGTGCCCATAGAGAGAGAGAGAGAGAGAGAGAGAGAGAGAGAGAGAGAGAGAGAGAGAGAGAGAGAGAGAGAGAGAGAGAGAGAGAGAGAGACAGAGAGAAGGAGAGAGAGAGAGAGAGATATAGAGAGAGAGAGTGTTGGAGGAGGGTGATGTAGTGCGTACGTGTTGCATCTTACATAATCAATGTGAAGTTGTCAGTTTTGTTTGGTTTTTGTTTGGTTTTTCAGTTTTGTTTGGTTTGTTCTTTCTATTTCCCCCCCAACTCAAAAAAGGTGCTGATGGAGTTGAATGCACTGGAATTTATTCAGCACTTTGTTGCTGTTTTGTTTCTTCTTTTTTTCTTTTTTATTTACCGTTCAAGGCACAAATTCATAGTGATAGTTGACTGTTAGGAACAGGAAACAGAGCTGACGTTTTTTTTGAGAGAGAGAGTGAGAGAGAGAGTGAGAGAGAGAGAGAGAGAGAGAGAGAGAGAGAGAGAGAGAGAGAGAGAGAGAGAGAGAGAGAGAGAGGGAGAGAGAGAGGCGAGAGAGAGGGAGAGAGAGAGGGAGGGAGGGAGGGAGGGGGGAGAGAGGGAGAGAGCGAGAGATAGACAGAGAAAGAAGGAGAGAGAGAGAGAGAGAGAGGGAGAGAGAAGGAGGGAGAGAGGGAGGGAGAGAGAGATGGAGTGAGAGAGAGAGAGAGAGGGAGGGAGGTAGGGAGGGGGAGAGAGGGAGAGGGAGGGAGGGAGAGAGAGATAGAGAGAGATAGAGAGATGGAGAAAGAGATATGGTGTTACGCGGTCCTGTTGTGCCGCCAGTTAATTTCTGTGCCTTCCACTAATTGCTGCCTTGTTTGCGCGCTGCGCTCTGCTTCATCTAATGTGAGTGTATGCAGGTGTGCCCATGAGAAGACGCACGCTCATTGGCCGAGCCATGGACGAGCGCTCGGATAAAGCCTCCAACCTCTCCAGACTCCAGTCTCTCTCTCTGCTCTCTCATGCTGCGTCGCTTTGTGAAGCTCCTGGCAAAATTATCTCGTTACCCTTAATCTTTAATATTCCTTATTGTCTTTTATTTTTAGTTAACTTGACTTTTTGTAAACGGTGGTGGGTGGTGATTATTTTCTTTAACATTTGAGCACGACATAGGCATTAGTTAAGGAGATAGGTAAGTTCACCGGAAGATTCACGTGTTTTTATTTCGAGGA
>NC_085864.1:56715149-56745149 GCF_034702125.1 Engraulis encrasicolus
CACACACACACACACACACACACACACACACACACACACACACACATTCACACACACAGACACACAGACACACACAAACACAGACACACACAGAGACACACACACACACACACACACACACACACACACACACACACACACACACACACACACACACACACACACACACACACACACACACACACACATGTAAAAGTATAAAATAACTTTTCCCTCCACTTTATTCCTAACCAACGACGGAAAGGAGTGGGCATTTGAAACAGAAGCAGTGTTAACTTAACTTAAGACACAGGAAAGGCAAATGGCATGATACAGATGAGGAGATGCAAATGAATGAATGTTATGACAATTTAATTATCAACTGCAAGGTAACATTACATTTAACTCAAGGCTACTGCAGGTTACATAGGATACAGTGAAATCAAATACAGTTTACCCAAGATAGATAGACAGAGAGAGAAAGAGAGAGGGAGAGAAAGACAGAGGTTGGAGCCCCTTTAGAGATGGAAAGAGACTCCCAGAGGAATTTCTCAGGTGAGCTTATATACGGCAACCCCCCCACCCCAACAGTGTCCTTTGTCTTTCTAGGGCCAGTGGCACCCCAGGTGTTTGAGCCACCACATAGCATGGGGGAAGATGACCCCTTAAGTCAACTTTTACCAGATAACAGCAACGGTAACAACAACAATATCAGTTCTGGGTCATCCAATAATCTCCATATTTACAGTTGACCCTTTGATACAATGAGATATGTCAAAATCGCATTGAATCACAAAACAATGGATGACTGGAGATGATAATGTTGATGGCTGGTGGAACCTGGTACTGTTACACACAGGGCACTGATGAATGTAAACTGACATCAGTGTCTCTGTGTGGCTACGAGTGACTAAAAGTTCTCTCTTGAGGGGTCCGTCACAGCAGGCATCCTTTATCATGGAGGGGTGTCGAATTCTGGCAGTCTTCTTATCTTATCAGTCTTTTCAGAGTTTAGGCATTTGCATACAGAATGATTGACTGACTGACACAGCATATGGCTTGGAAGGTAACCAGCTGCATCAGAGGTTTTCATTGCAACAGTTAAAATACATTACACTTGTAATTTCATCCCAGCTAACCAGTCTTCTGGTCTGTTACAGAATATATTCACATATTTAGCATCACATTGGTGTTTACATTATTGTCAGAGAAGAAATGAACAGTAGTGTGTCCTATGAGTGTTATCTCACTTGTTGCTAACTGAGGCCATTTTATTAATGCTTCTTTGCCTCAGGCCTTTTTTTTGCTCAGGGCAGGCTACAGGGCAGGGCTTCACATTTTCCCTAATTGTAGACTTTGACTGTACTTTGCAGCCTTGCTACTTACATAATGGCACCAGCTCATTTGCAACCTCAAATAGATAACTTTTAGTTAGGACACATAATCAGGTAAATATTCTTCCACACAATATTTGGTTGTAGGTAATAATACTAAAAGCAAGGCCTTTGCGGTTTCACACATAAACAGCTCTAGTCTTCAAACAGCTATCCGATGCACACAACTAACGAGCCAGCACAACATAAAGTCTACTGCTCTAGTAAGTCTATGCAAAGAAGGACAGCGTTTTAGACGAGCCTAAACGGTTGCAACCTGCAAACAGCCTGTCTATGGCTTTGTAAGCACACACAACAGCTAAGATATATTATATAACATTTCAACTTTCACATGTGCAGTATGAAAATAACAGGCATTGTGAATAATTTCTTGAAGGTGGCGAGGTAAACAGCCAAGGTGATAACTTTTAAAACGTGAAAATGCCCCGTGCGCAATTTACTAAAGCCACGCGGTGGGGACACAGTAATGCATTACATGGCTATGAGAAATCTATGCTCATTAGCAAGCAAACGTGTCTTCTTACCACACCGCTGCGTTATGACTTTGTCGGCGTTTAATTGCGCTGATCCGTGGGCATCTCACTTCGAAATGAACTCTTAAGATGGGGTGAACACATCTGGTCAAAACCTGTGTGAATACTGTTCATACTGGGAGAAATACACAAATCATCCATCATACGCATAGTGGAGCAACGGTCTGAAAATCATAGGCATGTCGTGAACATTTGTGGATTTTTTCCTTCTTGGAGGTGGCGGCGGGGGTCCTGCGCGATATCTTTCAGAGGTCGGCGAGTCACACGAGCTGCTTTGGTCATTATCAGTCTCGAGTGATGCGCGACGCTTGAGAAAGTATGGCGGAGGATGCCCGTGACCAATTTGCTAACATTTTTGCGCGTCATGTCCTGCTTTGTTGCAGGATTTACAACATTTTCTGTGATCGCTTACTTTTCGCCTAGAGCGCTTCTTTTGGGGCCTTTGTTTGCTCAACCTTGCAAGGCATCGGAGGGCAGCCACACTGCGCTCTTCTATAGAGGCGTCGCTAACCACAGCTTTTGTCTCGGCATCACATGGCGCGCGGGCAGATGTGCCAGCGGCGTCGGTGCGCTCACGATTCATTTTCCCATTTAACAGTTCCATATTGTTCACAACAGTTGCAAGGAAATCATTCAGCCGTTCAATTTTCTCATTTTGTTCTTCAATCACTTTCTGCTGCTTCTCAAACAGTATATGCATAATGCCTTCAGAATATTTGCGTTGCTTTGCTTTTGTCTTTTCCTTTTTGCCATAAAACAACCAGTAATGATATATATCCTCCTCATTAGATTCTACCGTAATGCGTTTGGTAGCCAGTTTATCCAATGTATCAGCCAAATTGCATTTCACTGTGTTCAGAAGTTTACTTCTGCCCAAATGTTTGTCCATTCTGCATGGGAAGGATAGCTGAAGCTTCTGAATTTGCTGGTGAGATTTTATCACTTTCTCAATGTACTTGAAATGAGTTAGATTCCTACTCACCAACCCTCAGATTTGTTCACACGTCCCGATGCAGAATTGTTTTTCGTTAATCTGACTCCAAATTTTTGCTCATCCAGGGATCACGTCGGGGTCACCACTGTAAAAGTATAAAATAACTTTTCCCTCCACTTTATTCCTAACCAACGACGGAAAGGAGTGGGCATTTGAAACAGAAGCAGTGTTAACTTAACTTAAGACACAGGAAAGGCAAATGGCATGATACAGATGAGGAGATGCAAATGAATGAATGTTATGACAATTTAATTATCAACTGCAAGGTAACATTACATTTAACTCAAGGCTACTGCAGGTTACATAGGATACAGTGAAATCAAATACAGTTTACCCAAGATAGATAGAGAGAGAGAGAGAGAGAGAGGGAGAGAAAGACAGAGATTGGAGCCCCTTTAGAGATGGAAAGAGACTCCCAGAGGAATTTCTGAGGTGAGCTTATATACGGCAACCCCCCCACCCCAACAGTGTCCTTTGTCTTTCTAGGGCCAGTGGCACCCCAGGTGTTTGAGCCACCACATAGCATGGGGGAAGATGACCCCTTAAGTCAACTTTTACCAGATAACAGCAACAGTAACAACAACAATATCAGTTCTGGGTCATCCAATAATCTCCATATTTACACACACACACACACACATTTTATATAAAAAGATGTTGTATGGAGGTGTAACCCTCAGGTCTCAGACTGACAGTGTGATGATGTTTTTGGTTATATACAGGGTGTAGATCAGGGTGTGTGTGTGTGTGTGTGTGTGTGTGTGTGTGTGTGTGTGTGTGTGCGTGTGTGTGTGTGTGTGTGTGTGTGTGTGTGTGTGTGTGTGTGTGTGTGTGTGTGTGTGTGTGTGTGTGAGAGAGAGAGAGAGAGAGAGAGCAGTGTGTGTGTGTGTGTGTGTGCGTGTGTGTGTGTGTGTGTTTCTCTGTGTGTGTGTGTGTGTGTGTGTGTGTGTGTGTGTGTGTGTGTGTGTGGTGTGTGTGTGTGTGTGTGTGTGTGTGTGTGTGTGTGTGTGTGTGTGTGTGTGTGTGTGTGTGTGTGTGTGTGTGTGTGTGTGTGTGTGTGTGTGTGTGTGTGTGTGTGTGTGTGTGTGTGTGTGTGACCACAGTTGTTGTAAATGTTGTATTGAGGTGTATCCCTCAGGTATCAGACTGACAGTGTGATGATGGTGTTCTACAGGATGAAGAGCTACAGCTGTTTCCCTGATGACCCTGATGACCCATCTGGGTGGCAGCTGAGACTGAGCTGCAGAGTTCTGGAGGACTCAGAAGTGACGACACCGTCTGCTGACCACCAACAGCAGAGTCAAGAGTGAGTAGCTATCCCAGCATCCTTTAGCTCCTCCCCACTCCACTCCACACCACATGCAGGTCTGTCTTTCACTCCTCCTGGGGGTCTGTTCATCCCTCCATCCTCATGTCTTTCACTCCTCCTGGGGGTCTGTTCATCCCTCCATCCTCATGTCTTTCACTCCTCCTGGGGGTCTGTTCATCCCTCCATCCTCATGTCTTTCACTCCTCCTGGGGGTCTGTTCATCCCTCCATCCTCATGCAGGTCTGTCTTTCACTCCTCCTGGGGGTCTGTTCATCCCTCCATCCTCGTGTCTTTCACTCCTCCTGGGGGTCTGTTCATCCCTCCATCCTCGTGTCTTTCACTCATGAGGCTCTGTTCATCCTCGGTGTGATTTTATTCCTCTAAACTGGAAAACACACTATGTTGGCACTGTATGACGAGAGGACCTGATTGATGACTTTGGTATCCTTTGGTTTAAGGCATTTAAAAACACAAACACACACACACACACACGCATGCGCACACACACACAAGTTTACACACCCCAGTCACTGTTAGGTTGTTGCCATGAAGACTTTATGATCATCTTCTTTTATTTCCTCACTGTGTAGAACCGGCCACCTGCCAGCAGGAACTCAGAACTCACTAGAACCACTAGAACCAGTCACCTTTGGACCAGCAGCCAGTCACCTTTGGACCAGCTGAACCAGTCTCCTTTGCACCATTACCCTCCCCAGCTTGGGCTCCAGTACAGAACCCACCCCAGCTATCAGCCTGGAGTCCAGTCTGGTCATCCACCTGCCATCCAGAACCAGCACCCATGTGGGGTCCAGTAGAACCGTCAGCACCACAACAGCTAGTGGGATGGAACGCACTACAGCCACCAGCCTGGAACCCTCTAAATCCATCAGTAGAACCATCAGTGTGGAACCCACTACAGCCAGTGTGGGGTCCACTAGAGCCATCAGCACCACAACAGCAGCTAGTAGGATGGAACCCAGTGCAGCCATCAATATGGAGTCCAGTAGAACCATCAGCCTGGGACTCTCTAGAGCCATCAGTGTGGAACCCACTACAGCCAGTGTGGGATCCAGTAGAACCTTCAGCGTGGGGTCCAGTAGAACCTTCAGCGTGGACTCCAATAGAACCATCAGTGCAGCTGCAGCATAGAGCCCAGTACTCAGACTGGTGTCAGTTTGATCCACATTGGCAAACTCAAACTAAACCACACCCACAATCCAAACAAAGCCACACCCACTACTACTCTGGACTTAAACACACCCACCACCATCATTTAAGACACACATACCAGCCCCATATAAGACACACATACCAACCTGGTCCCCATCCCAACCACTTACCCAGAATGCATCACAGCAGCACACACACACAGGACACTAACCGGCCACACACACATTTCAGTAGCCAGTCAGACACACATGACACTAACCGGCCACACACACATGACACTAACCAGCCACACACACGTTACAGTAGCCAGCCACAAACACATGACACTAACCGGCCACACACACATGACACTAACCAGCCACACACACGTTACAGTAGCCAGCCACACACACATTACAGTAACCAGCCACACACTCATCTGGCAAAACCCCCTGCAAGATTATGCTAAACCACATCTGCAAATACAAAACACACCACCATGTAGGACTAAGCCACACCCAGCAACCAGGAAATGGGATCCTATTGGTCCATCTGAGAGGCGACTGGACCTGAGGACTCAGAAGTGACGACGCCGTCTGCTCACCACCAACAGCAGAGTCAAGAGTGAGTAGCTATCCCAGCATCCTTTACCTCCTCCCCATCCACAGATGAAAATAACAAAGAGCAAAATAACAAACAGGATGACATAGCAAGTTTCAAAGTCTTTGTTTGAAAAACTTGGAAAAGTCTTCAAAGTCTTTTTGTATGCACAATTCATCAGACATACAAGTAAATAATCCTTGTGACTATAGTTCTAAGTGAGTAGCTATCCCAGCATACTTTACTGTAACTCCTAACCTCCCCACACCACACCACATGCAAGTCTGTCTTTCACTCCCCCCGGGGGTCTGTTATAGTGGGGTCTCCCTTACTAAAATTAACTTTTTTAGTTAATTTAGTTAATAGTTAGGTTTTCTTTTTTCATTACTATGGTTCAACCATGGTTTGACGATGGTTCAATGATGGTTTGATTATGGTTTAACTATACCCCTACGGAAATCCCTATGAAAATTAACTATGGTTTTATCATGGTTTACAGTTATTAAGCGGGATTCTGCCCTCTGCCTTAGAGCATCATACTAACTGCCATACAGTCAATCAGAACAGGTGCAGTCAATATAGGGTTCCATCTCAACTGTCACTTTCTCTCAACATTCTATTCTTAACGAGCACCTGCAACTACAGTTCTAGAAGTCAGTTCAGCTCTTCAATGCAATTTGATATTGTCTTGCTGGAATATTCATGACAACCAGCTGCTTGGCTCAATGGGAATGCTGCTAGATTAGAGATATGGAGGTTGGGAGTTCAAATCCCACTCTGACCCATGTTGATTTTCAAAATGATATCATATGCAGTGTTCCTTAGCCAATTTAAAATACCATGTAT
Organism: Engraulis encrasicolus; assembly: GCF_034702125.1. Classification (NCBI taxonomy): domain Eukaryota; kingdom Metazoa; phylum Chordata; class Actinopteri; order Clupeiformes; family Engraulidae; genus Engraulis; species Engraulis encrasicolus. The sequence continues at coordinate 56,721,954 of NC_085864.1, forward strand.
GTCATTTAGTATCAATGGCAAAGGTGCTGGATTACAGATATGGAGGTTGTGAGTTCGAATCCCACTCGGACTCATGTTGATTTTCATATGCAGTGTTCCTTAGCCAACTTAAAATACCATGTATGTCATTTAGTATATCCTCAAAACGCAGAGCTACAACACTTTCAAGATGGCTGAATCGAAGATGGCTGAATTGTTTGGCCCATAAATTCTAACTGGGTGGATGGATTTTTTCCAACATTTATTTTAGCTTTGTTTTCTCAATAGAAGTTTGTTTCATCTCTGGCCCAAAAGGCAAGTCTGCTTCCAGCATTTTCTGTGAGAATGCAATCTAGTTCATAATGAGAAGTTACATTACACTTCATTACATCACACATTACACTTGCACCCCAGTTGCTGGAGCAATGTGGGGTTAGGTGCCTTGCTTGAGGGAACTTAAGCCATGGAGGTGAGGGTAGGATTCGAACCTGCAACCCTGTGATCTGCAGTCCACCACAGCTATACACTAGTTATTTCACATGGTTTTCATGTTTTTTGGGTAATCACGAAAATCAAGGCTTGTGACTATGGTTTAATGATGGTTTATGGCAGGAGTCGGCAACCCAAAAATGTTCAAAGAGCCACATTGGCCCCAAAAACATACCTGTCTTGAGCCGCAAAAACCTAAAAGCCTTATAAAGTAACATTGACTGTGAATAGGCCTACATGAGCTGTAGGCCTATGCCTAATATTTAAAATTACTAAGAGGGCTACAAGTACAAAATGAACATTCATGAAAATGTTTATTTTCTGCAGCAGCGCATCCTGATTCCCGGAGAAAATTACGCACCTGACTACTGACGTACATATTGCTGCTTCATCTTTAGCCATCTAATGCACATCACTCTTCCAGCCTATCACTAAACTCCATAACGATGTTGTTCAGCCTATCACTAACTTCCATAACGATGTTGTTTAGCCTATCACTAACTTCCAGCCCATCACTAACTTCCATAACGATGTTGTTTAGCCTATCACTAACTTCCAGCCCATCACTAACTTCCAGCCTATCACTAACTTCCAGCCCATCACTAACTTCCAGCCTATCACTAACTTCCAGCCCATCACTAACTTCCAGCCTATCACTAACTTCCAGCCTATCACTAACTTCCAGCCTATCACTAACTTCCAGCCTATCACTAACTTCCATAACAATGTTGTTTAGCCTATCACTAACTTCCAGCCCATCACTAACTTCCATAACAATGTTGTTTAGCCTATCACTAACTTCCATAGCAATGTTGTTTAGCCTATCACTAACTTCCATAACAATGTTGTTTAGCCTATCACTAACTTCCATAACGATGTTGTTTAGCCTATCACTAACTTCCATAACAATGTTGTTTAGCCTATCACTAACTTCCATAACAATGTGTTGTGTGTTGTTGCACTGACTACATTTTACATATACAAGAAGAATTGCATATTTTTGACGTCATCTTTATTATTTTGAGGTCGTCAGACCAAAAAATGAGCCTCAGGCTATTTTCAGACCGTGTGGAAAATGTTCTCTTCAAACTTCAATAACAATAGAACTGTTTAATAACGTCAACAGAGCGCAAAACATGCAGACTCTTGTTAAAACACAGCTTGCAATTATGAATACAAAACGGCAGCCTTTTGAAAAGCTGGAAATGTCACTCAAAATTGCTCTTGCTATTTGACAACTTCTCATTGCAAATGTTGCAAGATATGCAATATTGGTGCGTGCACGCGTGCGCTCATGAGGAGATAAAAAGGAAAAACTAGCGGAGAAGTTTGTGGGCAACGCAGTCAGGGCGGCTAGCGAGGAAGTTGATGCTTACAATTGATGCAAATAAAGCAGTTGAATTAAAGCCCACTGAAGCTGCCCCCTTGTTTAACCCTAAAGCGACTGACTGGGGTCATTTATGACCCCGGGCACATATTTTCATACACCATTCCGGCAATTTTCATCAGAAAAACTTGTCCTTCTAGGAGTTTGTCAATACATATGTTGTGCATGTTGTGGATGATTTGTGTGAGATTTGGACCATCTATGTAGGATTTATAATCAAAACACCTCTGGGGTCATTTATGACCCCGAGAGGATCCATGAGATACTCCACATTATAATGTCCATTATAACAATTATAATGTTGTTGTTGTAATTTTCAAACTCTGTTTTTTGTATTTTGTGTCTTTGGGCAGGCCATGGTCAGCAGACCTAAAATATTCACAATATAAACATTTATAGTATTAAAATATAATATATTATATAAATAAATAGGGCACCCCTGCGATAGCCAACAAAGCATATTGTGAGGGCACCCAGGTAGCATTTCCTCTGTTATTGCTCCATATTTATTGATATCATGGCACATTGGTCCTGGACACATGATGAGAATATGAAATGGAAGTCAACCTGATGAACAAAGAGGGAGGAAACAAGTCATCAGTGTAGAAATCAATGGCGTTTTTAGAATTTTCCTTATTTTATGGCTATACAAAGGCTGAAGCATCAGTTGAATCATTTATTTGCTCTAATATATGTGGAAGACACCTTTTCACAGCTACAATGTCCAGAAAAAGTTTCAGAGAAATTTTGAGTGTGCATAAGGTTATATGTTTGAGACATGGTTTTGTCTATGTAAATTACCATACTCTCTGATCTTGTGATTTCATGAACCCAGAAATGTTGAGTACCCTAAAGTTTTATTGCAGAAATGTCATCTATGGGCCTAATGGATAGAATTTAGCTTGGTTTCTCAACGTTTCACTTAAAGCAATTTCCATAATTAGCATACATATACTGTATTATTATGGTGAGACTACTACAAGTGAATAGGCTAAAAAAGTTAAATGATAGATATCACCATGAAACTTTCTCAGTTGATTACCGATGATGAGAGAAGAAACAAATGTATTGGATGTTTTTTGTATTTTGATATTTACATATGCAAATGAGGGCATACATCACATTTAGCATATACGTATGTGAGTTTGACTATTTTTTAGCAAAACAATAAAATGTTCAAATTCACATTTTTTTGCTTTAGATGAGGGACAAGTATGTGCAAGATGTAAATAAATTTGAATGAACCCCAAAAAGTAATTTATATAGTGGTATTTCTATATAAACTCCTTGGGGTCATAAATGACCCCGCTCGGTCAGATTAGTCGCAAAAACAGGCCGGTCGCTTGAGGGTTAAGACTAGAAAGTTTATCTCGAAGAAGAGTACCAGTACGTCCTTCAGCCCTGGAGGCTCAACACGAGAGAGAAAACGACTATGGCTCAATTCGAAACGGGAGGCAGTGACTCGATGACTCTCCTACATAAACAGGTCACTGATCAGATAGGTGAAGTTAGCTGATGAGGCAGCCGTTACGAACGGCACTAACGAGTGCGCTGCCTTGCGCATTTGATGTTACGGCGATTCTATGGCGGGAGTTACGTTCATCACGTTAGCGCTTAGCTTACGCATGCTATTTGAATGGTGAATGATCGTCAGACGGCGGAATCGTAAAATAGGCTATAAATAGATCTAGCGACAGCATATTTAGATACTACAATGTTGATTTATCCATTCGATTTTCAATATCTACATACATAAGTGTCAGAATAAAGAGTATGATAAGGTAGTAGCTTGGGTAGTAGCCATGTTTGTTTTTCAGGTTTCCGGTTGAGAGGGAGGTGGCACACAGCATGTTGGGTACCAAGGCAGCAAAGTCAGCATCTGATGCTGACCTCAAATATCCCCGTTACGCCCACAAATGCAGTCAACTGCCGAGGGAGGAAATAAAGCAATTTTTCGTTTCGATCCACACTTCATGACTCGATGTCCAGTTAGCTCACTGGAAGGACAGCTGCCTTCCCTGTTTCGAATTGAGCCTACATCTCATGGTCAGGATATCAGGAAAGGCTAACGCACATGTAGGAGCCACATTTTTAGTTGACTTTTCTTGCACTCATGATTTCTTGTTTTGTGCATTTTGTGAGAGTGCGACCCCTTTAGGTGGAAAATGGTGCCACCTCAATAAAAGAGATGCCAGCTGCGCATGACGGGAGGAGAGCAGGCCGCAGAGACACAATTCTTGACCTCGCCCGCCTCGCCCGCTCGAAACACCTGCCTGACACGCTCCTGCTTAACTGTCTTGCAGTTGTAAAATAACAGACTATATATTTTTTGCATCTCATTGCATCTTTTGTTTGTATTTATTTTTATTTGTAATAAAACCGGACACATTTATGGATGAAACCTTCTCATTGGATTCTTGAAACCATCTCATTGGATTTTTGGGTGCGAGTCAGAATACTGCAAAACCTGCCTTCTCAAAACTGGTTAAAAACGGACAGGAATTTAGGACGGCTACAGGAAAAGCCATAAACTGTTTTTCTGCCAGTACATTTAGTCAAGAATTTCTGCAACATTGGATTACTTGTGGAACAACTTTGGAACGTGGACAACGAAGCAAGCATTGGACTGCGCGTTGGAAGGAACTTGGATCTCGGCGTGCGCGCCAAACTGGAACAAAGGACTTTGGAGAGAACAAAGGACTCATTACGCACGGGGTATGTACGGCGAAATGCCAGGAAAATAAGAACTTTTTCGTTGGAGACAATTTATTGGATTATTCTAAAGGAAGTTTTGTTCAAGTTTTTGAAGAAGATTTTTTCGTTATAGCCGATTTTTGTAATTAATTGACGGCCAAACAATTGAAGCGGCAAATCGCCTACAGTTTATTTTTGAAAAAAAAGCCGACGTTTATGTTTGAGAAGAAAAGGAACTGTTTTGAAGTTTATTGGACACTGAATTACTTGAAGAAACGAAAATCATTATTTTTGAGACTTTTTGGAACTTTATTTTTGAAAAATGGCCGAAAAATTAAGTGAATCACAGCCACCTGTTGCCAGCATGGAGGAAGACGCCGTGGCGCGTATAAGGAAGGCAAGGCAAGGCAAACTGTCTCACATAACCAGGAGAATTAACTTCGTGAATGACTTAATAGCAGACAATGCAAGTATTGATGAGGTCAAACAAAATATGACGAAGTTTAATGAGTTTATGGAAGAATTCAAAGCCTTGCACGCGTCATATGCAGATATGTTGGATGAAACCACACGCGTGGAGGATGAGGAAAAGTGGTACAAACCTAAGCTCGCAGATATTGCTGCTTTTATTGATAAAGTCTTTGATTGGATAAAGTCTATCGAAAACTCTAACACCCCTGACGCAACTGAAGTGACTTCGTCAGCCAATGAAGCAGGAGCACCTGCCCTACTAGTTCCCGACAAAACCCAGCTAGAGTTGGATTTAGATGTGCGGTCGCATAGGTCCAGCGCTTCATCAGGCAGGTCTCATACGTCCACTCGATCACTGCGCATTAATGCAGAGGCAGATAGACAAGCTTTACTGGCCGAAGCATCCAAATTGCAGCAAAAGCACGCACTTGAGGAGCAGGAGTTATTGCTGCGCAAGCAAAGGGAAGCGCTTGAGCTTAGCGTAAAATTGGACGCATCAAAGGCAAAAATTAACTATTTAAAGGCTGCTGAAAGGAACCCATATGGCCCCATTCCTTTTGATTTAGACACAGTTCATACATCTGTGGAAGGAGGAGCATCACAAACTGCACTCAGTGAAGAGCTAGAAAGTTTAGTTTCCTTTCTTGAAACCCCTTCAGTGAAACCTAAAACTGATGCTGTTCATGTTCATGTCCCTCTGCTTAATTCAGATCTTAGCATGAATACATCTCCCAATAGGCCCACTAGCAGTGACCAGGTGCACACTACACTGCCTAGTCTCCCCTATGGAGGTGATATTGATATTTCCTCTGTACAAATGCAGCCAGCTGTTAGTTCAGCTCAAGATGTTCTGCCTATGCAGTTCCCCACTCAAACAGCCACAACTGAAACTCAGCCTATGCCACTGCAGCCACTGTGGTTGAAGCCAAGGCAGCCACTACTGCCTCTACAGCTTCAGCCCCTAGCCCCTCTGCAGTCTCAGCTCCCAGCTCAGCTACAGCAGCAGTCTCAGCTCTCGCTTCAGCCTCTACCACCACATCAGATACAAGCGCCACTGCAGCCTCAGCCTCATCCACTGCCTCAGTTTAATCTGCCGCCACAGCCTCCGCAACCTCAGCTTCGACCACAACAGGCCCTTCAGCCTCAACCGCCGCCTCCACAGCCCCCGCCTCGGCCTCAGCTACAAGCTCATCTGCAGCCTCAGCCACTGCAGCCTCTACTCCGACCACAGCAACAGCCCCTGCCTCAACCACTGTTTCAGCCACCGCAGGCTCAACCCCAGCTTCAAACTTGGCCTCAGCTACAACCTCAACCACCTCAGGTTCAGCTTCAGCCCCAACTGTGGCCTCAGTTTCAACTGCAACCGCAGCCTCAGCCCCCATTACGGCCTCAGCTACAATTGCAGTCTCAATTGCCACCTCAGCCACAGTCGCAGCTTCAGCCTCAGCCTCAAACACCCTCTACAGGTACGCCCACCTCACCAAATGACAGTCATATGATAAAAGTGTTGGAAAATCAAAATGAACTCACCAGACTGCTCATGAAACAACAGTTGTCATCCACCTTACCACAGGGCAGCATTCCGGTCTTTGATGGTCAGGTACTAGAGTACAAGTCATTTATTCATAGTTTTGAAAACATGATTGAAAGCAAAACTGACAACCAGAGAGACCGTTTGCAATTTCTGATTCAGTACACAAAGGGCCAGGCACAACGACTAGTTAAGAGCTGTGAATACATGGAACCGGATAAAGGATATAAAAAAGCACTGAAATTACTGAAGGAAAATTTTGGCAACGAGTATAAAATCTCTTGTGCTTACTTGGAAAAGGCCCTCTCATGGCCTCAGATTAAACCACAGGATGCAAAGTCCCTGCAGGAGTACTCCATGTTCCTGAGGAGCTGCTGCAATGCAATGGAGGAAATGTCGTACATGGAGGAGCTGGACACGATATCCACCATGAAAAGCATTGCCGTGAAGTTGCCCTACAAACTCAGGGAAAGATGGCGCAACAAAGCATTTGAGCTACAACAAGAACGTCAAAGCAGGGTAAGAATTTCAGACTTTGTGTCTTTTCTTGAAAAGCAAGCCCTCATAGCAGGTGACCCCATGTTTGGAGATCTCCAAGATCAGTCAGCTGTTAAAGGAAAGCCTCCTGCTAAAACACGGCCCTCCAAGTCCTCTAGCAGTAGCTATGTGACTAGTGTAGCCCCTGTCACAGGAGCAAGTGCTGACCCATCTTGTCTGTTTTGCAGCTCCAAACATGTACTAGACTCCTGCCAAAAGTTCACAAAAAAGGCCCATAGAGACAAACTAAGTTTTTTGAAAACCAAGGGGATCTGCTATGGATGTCTGACCCCAGGGCACATTAGCAAAGATTGCAATAGGCGTCTTACCTGCAACGTGTGCAAACGAACACATCCAAGTAGCCTTCACATCCCAACCAAGGAAACAGTCAGTCCATCTGCTGTTAGTGTAGCAGAGTCATGTCATATAGGGGCCGGAGACCATGAGAGCATTCTCTCCATTGTACCAGTGAATGTCAAGGCAGCAAAGGGCAGCCATGTCATACAAACGTACGCTCTGCTCGATCCTGGGTCTTCTGCCACCTTCTGCTCAGAGGAGCTAATGACACGTCTCAATCTCAGAGGAAAGAGAACACGCATACTTCTCCGCACCATGAATCAGGAAACATCAGTCCCAGCACATGTCATCTCAGGAATGGAAGTTTCAGCACTGGACAGCGACACATTCTTCCAGCTACCTGACACCTTGACTCAAAAGACCATGCCAGTAACCAGAAGCAGCATTCCCAAGCAAAGTGACCTGGCGCATTGGGCGTACTTAGGTAAGGTCACAATTCCCTCCATAACCTCAAAAGTGGAACTGTTGATAGGCACGAATGCTCCACAGCTACTTGAACCGTGGGAGGTAATAAATAGCCAAAATGGGGGTCCCTGGGCAGTTAAATCCGTTCTGGGGTGGATGGTAAGTCGGCCATTGAAAAGTGCTGCTGGTGCTGGAGAAAGTGTGACTGTCAATAGGATATCCGTTGCGAGTCTGGAACAGCTGCTAATCTCGCAGTACAACCAGGACTTCCAGGAAAACGCAGCAGAGGAAAAGACAGAAATGTCTGTCGAGGACAAAGCATTCCTTGGCATGGCGAATGAGGCTGTACTGGAGAACGGCCACTACAGTCTGAGACTGCCTTTCAGGAAGGAAAATGTACAAATGCCAAACAATAGGAAAATGGCAGAACAGCGTCTGTACAGTCTCAAAAGAAAAATGTCAAAGAATGAGCAGTTCAAACAGGAATACACTGCATTCATGACTGACATCTTTGAAAACAACTATGCTGAAGAAATCCCACAGGAGGAACTCATCCAGCCACCAGGGGCAACCTGGTTCTTGCCACATCACGGGGTTTACCACCCTAAGAAGAAAAAGCTCAGAGTAGTGTTTGACTGTGCTGCTTCATTCCAAGGTGTGTCACTCAACTCTGAACTGCTACAGGGTCCAGACCTCACCAACACTCTCCTTGGAGTCATCATGAGGTTTCGCAGAGAGCCCATTGGAATCATGGCTGATGTCAAATCAATGTTCCACCAGGTCAGAGTGGCAAAGTCTGATGTTGACTACCTGCGATTCCTTTGGTGGCCACAAGGTGACACCAGTCAGACCCCAAAAGAACACCGTATGCTTGTGCACATCTTTGGCGCTGTGTCTTCCCCAAGCATTGCAACCTATGCTCTCCAAAAAACTGCCACTGACCATGAAAGCTGCTTTCCCCCTCAGGTAGCAGAGACCATCAAGCACAACTTTTACGTCGACGACTGTGCCAGGTCAGTGTCCAGCGAGTCCGATGCCATCCAGCTGGTAAGACATCTCACTGCATTGTGCAGCAAAGGTGGGTTCCAGCTAACTCAGTGGGTGAGCAATAGTCGTGCAGTGCTGTCATCCATTCCCAAAGAGCACAGAGCCAAAGACCTTAAGTCTCTTGATCTTGACAAAGACAGCCTGCCAGTCGAAAGAGCATTGGGACTACAATGGTGCGTAGACTCAGATAGCTTCAAGTTCAACATCAACCTGAGCCAAAAGCCACATACCCGCAGAGGCATACTGTCTGTTGTCAGCTCTGTTTTTGACCCTCTTGGCTTTCTTGCCCCTCTCATTCTTCCAGCCAAGCAGCTGCTACAGGAGCTCTGTCAGGCGGGCTTTGGATGGGATGAGCCTTTGCCACAGGCCACATCGAAGCGATGGATGGAATGGACCAACAGCTTGGAGATGATCAAAGGCTTCAGTGTGCAGCGCTGTCTGAAACCGGAGGGCTTCGGAGCGACCAGGTGTGCCGAGCTGCATCATTTTGCAGACGCCAGTGAGAGTGGCTATGGCTCTGTGAGCTACATCAGACAGGTGAACCAGAAAGATGTAGTGCATGTCACCTTTGTACTTGGCAAGTCTAGAGTACTTCCCTTGAAAAACATCACAGTGCCAAGACTGGAGCTGGCGGCTGCTGCTCTGTCAGTCAAAGTGGACAGAATGCTGAGAAAGGAATTGCACCTTGACTTAGGGCCCTCAGTCTTCTGGACAGATAGCCAGACAGTGCTTAAGTACATTGCCAATGATCAAGCCAGGTTTAAAACCTATGTGGCAAACAGGGTCTCGTTCATCCGAGACAACACAGAGCTGTCGCAGTGGAGATATGTAGGCAGCAAGGACAACCCTGCTGATGACTCATCCAGAGGGTTGAATGCCAGAAAGTTCATGGAGCAGAAAAGATGGATTCATGCTCCGGAGTTTCTATGGAAAACAGAGGAAAGTTGGCCAGTAGTGCAGGCACTGGGCCCCATGCTTCAGAATGATCCAGAGGTTAAGAGAACCACTACCGTGCTCACAACCATGGTGAAGTCTAGAACCCCTACTGACCAACTTATATTGCATTTCTCAAAATGGATCAGCCTCTTAAAGGCTGTAGCTTGGTACCTCAAGCTGAAGAGAAATTTGATGAAGAAAATGGAAAAAGGAAAAGGGCTTACCCCACTCACCCACTCTGACAGGTCAAAGTCAAGCCTAAAGGTTGTTGACTTAAAGCCCCAAGTAGAACAGCAACTAACTGTGACAGATTTAGCAGATGCAGAAAGAGCAGTTGTTATTTACAGTCAGAGACAAGCTTTCTCTAATGAGTTCTCAACATTGCAGATGTCACCTCCCAGAGTATCCAACAGCAGTAAGCTCTGCAGGCTTGATCCAGTACTGGATGATGGCCTCCTGAGGGTAGGTGGCAGACTACACCGATCCGCAATGCCAGATGACACTAAACACCCCTGCATCTTGCCCACAGATTCACACATCTCAGTGCTGTTGCTACGACACATTCATGAACGCAGTGGACACAGTGGCAGAAACCACATGCTCTCAGAGCTTCACAAGAAGTACTGGATCAAAAAGGGCAACTCAGTCGCTAGGAAGGTGATCTCCAAATGTGTCACATGCCGCCGTAGGAGAGGCAAAGTTGGTCAGCAGAAAATGGCAGACCTGCCAATAGAAAGAATCCTACCTGACCTCCCACCCTTCACCAATGTAGGACTGGACTACTTTGGCCCAATTGAGGTGAGACGAGGGAGAAGCACCATCAAAAGGTATGGAGTAATCTTTACTTGCATGTCTAGTAGAGCTGTACATTTGGAAGTTGCTTACACGTTGGATACAGATTCATGCATTCATGCTTTGAGGAGATTTGTGTGCAGGAGAGGCCAAGTCAAGCACATCAGGTCTGACAATGGGACGAACCTGGTGGGTGCGCATGCAGAGCTGAAGAGGGCGCTGATGTCTCTCCATCAGAAGAAGATCCAAGACGCCCTGCTTCCTGATGGCGTTGAATGGAGCTTTAACCCACCTGCTGCATCACACCATGGCGGAGTCTGGGAAAGACTCATTCGATCCGTCCGGCAGGTGCTCAACTCCACTCTCCATCAGCAAACCACAGACGATGAAGGCCTTCAAACCCTGTTTTGTGAGGCGGAGGCCATCCTGAACAGCCGCCCCCTCTCCACAGTGTCCTCAGACCCCCATGACCTGGAACCGCTGACCCCCAATCATCTCCTTTTGTTGAAGACCACGCCCACTCTGCCCCCTGGAGTCTTCCAGAAGTCTGACATCTACGCCAAGCGCCGCTGGAAACAGGTCCAGTACATGGCTGATCTCTTCTGGCTTCGATGGACGAAAGAATACCTCCTCCTGCTCCAAGAGAGGCAGAAATGGACAGGGACGAAGAAGAACTTCAACATCGGAGACATCGTGCTGGTCGTCGATCCCACTGCTCCACGAGGGTCCTGGCCATTAGGAAGAGTCCTGGAGACCATATCGGACGCCAAAGGCCTGGTCAGGTCTGTGAAGTTGAAGACCAAGACGTCAGTCCTTGAGAGGCCCATTACCAAGCTGTAACGTTTCGACCTTCAGGTCTTCATCAGGCAAAGTGTGAACATGGCATTGAGTGGGTCATTTTAAAACATTCTACAGTCAGCTGATCAGCCAAAGTCCACAGCTGATAGGCTGACAATCAGCTGTGCTGGTAGTCCAACAGCAAATGGGTCAGCATATAAATTCACAGCTGACTCTTCCACAGAAGTTAAACGCCACATAGTTCAAAGATGTAACCGGTTACAATCAGAAAAATAAAGTGATCATGATATTCGAAAATGAAAATAAACAACAAAAAAGGATGGATAAGCACAATGCATTGCATATTAAAAAACACCCAGTGAGTCACCTATCACATTGATCATATTTTCATAGTTCAGTGGAACAATTTTTGGGCACCTGCATCCACAAAACAATACCCCCAAGTTGGTGGTGTATGTGTGTGTGTGTGTGTGTGTGTGTGTGTGTGTGTGTGTGTGTGTGTGTGATCTTTGTGTGTGTGTGTGGGGGGGGGGGGGGGTGTTAGGCATGGGGGTATGACAATAATTACAAGAGTTACAAGAATGGCTTGATGTCAAAATCTTCGTTAAGACCATTAGGAGACATTGTGTTCAAATAGTGGATCCAAAACGTCTCACGTTGGAGTAATCTTTTTCCTCTGTCACCGCCTCTTGGTGACCTATCCACATATATATCCACATATATTTTAAATCATAAAATATAGACAAGCAGTGTCGCGGACTTCTCTTTTCACTTGGATTTACTCTCATTGTCCTGCACCTGGCCCATCGGGTGGGATGTGCACACATCTACTTCTCTGAACCATTACCAAGCTGTGCCAGATACTTGAGGCTGATGACGAATCCTGATGATGAATCCTGATGACCACTCCAGTGATGTCACTGATAACACTAGGAAAGTAGTGTTTTATTCATTTCATGTAATTCACATACTTACCTGTACCTAGTTATCTTTGAATGACTTATATACTTACCTTATTGGAACCCTTATTGGAAAAAAAAAACATTTTGGCTCATTTTTGTTATACATTGATAAATTAATACTTTACTACTTGGCTCCTTTTTGTATATTGTAAATAATTGATTCTTGGAGAACAATTAGGGGCCGGTGTGTAGGAGCCACATTTTTAGTTGACTTTTCTTGCACTCATGATTTCTTGTTTTGTGCATTTTGTGAGAGTGCGACCCCTTTAGGTGGAAAATGGTGCCACCTCAATAAAAGAGATGCCAGCTGCGCATGACGGGAGGAGAGCAGGCCGCAGAGACACAATTCTTGACCTCGCCCGCCTCGCCCGCTCGAAACACCTGCCTGACACGCTTCTGCTTAACTGTCTTGCAGCTTGTAAAATAACAGACTATATATTTTTTGCATCTCATTGCATCTTTTGTTTGTATTTATTTTTATTTGTAATAAAACCGGACACATTTATGGATGAAACCTTCTCATTGGATTCTTGAAACCATCTCATTGGATTTTTGGGTGCGAGTCAGAATACTGCAAAACCTGCCTTCTCAAAACTGGTTAAAAACGGACAGGAATTTAGGACGGCTACAGGAAAAGCCATAAACTGTTTTTCTGCCAGTACACACATCAAACATGCAGGCAATCCTTCAGCATTGGCAATGAAAGCAAATAGTTCAGTCCATCCTACCTTAAACTTTTTGTTCTCATGAACAATCTTTCTCTTTCTGCCTTTTGAATCCATGGTGCATCACTCAGACACCCGTTTGCTTTACACCTCGCCTGTGCTGTGTTGCAGGCTATGACGCAATTCTGCTTGGCAAAATTCGGTATTTCAAATATATTTACAATAGCATAGTGTCACATTTTTACAGCCTAAAAATGTTTGTGCTATATTCACCCTCTAAGAAACCATATTTTTAAAAAACAACAATAAAGAAGAAAAATCACATATTCCTATTTTCACATGTGTTGTGTTACAGGCTATAAAATTCTGTGTTTTAAATATATTTACAGTTACATAGTGTCACATTATTACAGCCTAAAAATGTTTGCGCTATGTTTACCCTCTAAGAAACCATATTTAAAAAAAATAAATAAAAAAAACAAATAAAGAAGAAAAATAACCTCTTCCTATTTTCACACATTTTTGCAAAAGCTCCAGGGAGCCACTAGGGCGGTACTTGGCAAAGAGTATACTATAGTAAAACCATGGTGAAGCCATAGTAAGCCATGGTAGATTTCCGTTCATCCCTCCATCCTCTCCCATCTGTGTACTGCTGCTTCTTTTCAGTGGTTCACCTTATATTTATATCAAATAAATATAACTAGAAGTAAAACATTGCATCATTACTTTCCCGATTTCATTTTGAAACAGCCTCAAAACAATATTCAGTTTGTTAGTCTATTAAGGCAACGTTATAAACTTGCTGCTACTAGAATGGCAATGACCAAGCCGTACTGTATTACTAACAACTTTGTGTGTAATGTCATAGTAGTGCAGTACTATGGTAGTAATCTTGTAGTAGTGTAGTACTATGGTAGTAACGTCATAATAGTATAGTACTATTGAAATACCGAAATTAGAATATCAGGTTCAAAGGTCCCACTCCCTTACCCCTGAATCACATATACAAAAGCGGATTCCAAAAAAGTTGGGACACTTGGTATTTTGTGAATAAAATCCAAATGCTGGCATTTTCAAAACATTCAATATGTTAATAAGGTAGAGCATTCTGTACAGATAACATACCAGTTGTCGAAGTCAAGCAGGATTATTGTTTTGAGGTAATTATGTGATCATTTATAATTCCACCCTTGCAACAAATCACAAAAAAGTTGGAACAGGGCTAATAAAATGCTTTTATGTTGGATATGACTAAAACCAACACAAGGGAAGATACTTAACAGTTAAATACTTTGACTTTGATGTGCGAGACATGATTTCAGCTGCTCAACTGATAAGTGTGTTCTTCAACTTGTTTCCCTTCTTGTTATGCTTAATATGTGGCATATCCTGACTGCAAGTAAACAATTGTATCACCTCTTTCTTATGATGGAACCACGCTGTTGGAACATATAGAGATTGAAATGTCCCATCATTATGGGCAATATCTAAAGGCTGTGCTCCAAAATATAATGCCTTGGTAGCTATGTATGCTGTTTAAAGTCTGTATATATCATTCAGCATTCATTTTAATGCTCTACATGAGTAAGAAGACCATAACCAAGGCATCTCTGCACCCCTTTACCATCATATATGCTGTCTTTCAGACTGACCACTAAATCAAGCTGAAGTATTCGTTTTGTTCATACCCTGGAGGGTACATGACTCCATTATGAAAAAAGGATGACGTTTTTTTCCATTCTGTAATCAGAGGACAGGTTCACATGTCTCCTAGGTCCATCTTGAATGAGCTTTGCCGCCTGCGACACTGTTAAATGTCTGCATCATGTGCATTAACCTAGTAAAAGTGTTGCATTTATGGTCATTTTTTCAACAGCTGTCATTGTTGGGTATGTCATGATCTCATAACTCGTGCAATGATTTCATAGCACTATACATTACGGAAATAGGCCTTATATGCCTGCAATTTTGATAATACAAATTTGTGTGTAATAGATCAGTAATTATTCCATCAAAATCTTCTCTACTGGCCCTACCATGGCGTAAATGGTAGGGCACTCGTTTACTATGCTGCCAACCCAGGTTCGAGTCCGGCCTGGGTCCTTTGCCAACCCTTCCCCGTCTCTCTCTCCACTCACTTCCTATCACTACCTTCACTGTCCTGTCAAAAATGCATGAAAGCCCAAAAAATACATTAAAAAAAACTCTTCGCTGCTGAGTGCCACAGCATCTATGTGATGGTATTTTATTTGTGCATTCATGTTGGCAGTCAATATAATTCCTTTTACAATATTCTTCCTTGTGTTATTTTTTAGAATTATCCAACTATTACAACATGTTTTGGCCCTGTCCCAACTTTTTTGAGATTTGTTGCATGGGTCGAATTTCACGTGAACACATATTTCCATCAAGACATTAATTTTGCCCCACTTTAACTGTTGCTATGTTGACCTTGGGTCTTTCTCAAAACCTAGGACAGTGTCCTTCCAAGTGTATCAGCCTAATTAGTCACGCCCAGTGATTGGATACTTTTTGGTGAACTTTGGTGATACACTTGGAAGTGCACTGCACTGGGGTTTGAGAAAGGCCCCTTGTATCATTGTGCATCTTTAGCATGGATTGAATGTTTTGAAAATGGCAGCATTTTGCTTTTATCCAGAAAGTGTCCCAACTTTTTTGGAATCTGCTTTGTACATACTGTACTTCAGAAGTAATGCAGTACAACTCCAGCCTGGTTGTCACAAACGTGTAGCTCTCCATCATTCTACTCAAGAGGAGCATGTTAATGGCAACGCTACCAGATGGAAGTGTGTGTAGCTCTCCACCAGGGGGCTCCAGAGCTACACACACGCACCGTCAGTGAGAACCAGGCTACTACAACTCATCCCTCCCCTCACATGACAGCCATGTCATATCCTGTGTAGATCAAACTGGTGTCAGCTCATTGTCTCGTGAGGATTTGTGTTTTGATTTGCACATTGTAAATGCAGCATCTGCAGTGAGTTCTGGCTTTGACTAAGATGTCATGACTTGTAACTTGTATACACCTTTTCATTTGTCCCTCAGACTCTCTGATGACAACTTCCTGGAGAATCCAGCAGCAGCAGATACATTAGCCACCGCTAGCAGCTCCCAATCACATACAGCAGGAGATACATTAGCCACCGCTAGCAACTCCCACTCACACACACCAGATACATTAGCCACCGCTAGCAGCTCCCAATCACACACACCAAATACATTAGCCTCCGCTAGCAGCTCCCACTCACACACACCAGATACATTAGCCTCCGCTAGCAGCTCCCACACACATACAGAAGATACATTAGCCTCCACTAGCAGCTCCCACACATACGGCAGATACATTAGCCTCCGCTAGCAGCTCAGCAGCAGATACATTAACCTCCGCTAGCAGCTCAGCAGCAGATACATTAGCCTCCGCTAGCAGCTCCCAATCACATACACCAGATACATTAGCCTCCTCTAGCAGCTCCCACTCACTTACAGCAGATACATTAGCCTCCGCTAGCAGCTCCCACTCACATACAGCAGATACATTAGCCTCCGCTAGCAGCTCCCACTCACATACAGCAGCAGATACATTAGCCACCGCTAGCAGCTCCCACTCACATACAAGAGTAGATACAATAGCCTCCGCTAGCAGATCAGAAGCAGATACATTAGCCTCCGCTAGCAGCTCCCACTCACATACAGCAGCAGATACATTAGCCTCCGCTAGCAGCTCCCACTCACATACAGCAGCAGATACATTAGTCTCTGCTAACATCTCAGCAGCAGATATATTAGCCTCCGCTAGCAGCTCCCACTTATATACATCAGATACATTAGCCTCCACTAGCAGCTCAGCATCAGATACATTAGCCTCCGCTAGCAGCTCCCACTCACATACAGCAGATACATTAGCCTCCGCTAGCAGCTCCCACTCACTTACAGCATCAGATACATTAGCCTCCGCTAGCAGCTCAGCAGCAGATATATTAGCCTCCGCTAGCAGCTCCCACTCCTCAGATGCTGCAGAGCTGCACCTCACACTCAGCACCCAGCAGGACACCGGAGTGCAACTGCCCTCTCTCGACACTCTGAGGTAACGCACTCCCATATTCTATTAAGGATGGGCTTTAGGGCCCCACACATTTGGGCTTGCATGCCCACGGGGACCCCGGTTCGGGTCCGGCCAGGGTCATTTCCCGATCCCAGCACATCTCTCGGTCCCACTCACTTCCTGTCACCATCACAGACTGTCCCATCAAATAAAGGCATAAAAGCCCCTAAAAATATATATATTTTTTTATAAAGGATGGGCTTAAGTTCAGAGGGTTGCAGGTTCCAGTCTGTACCACATTCCATGGCTGAGGGGCCCTTGAGCAAGGCACGTAATCCCATGCTGCTCCAGGGACTGTAACCAACACCCTTTATATACATATCTAAGTCGCTTTGGATGAAATCATCAGCTAAGTGTAATGTAATGTAATATTGATATTCAAAAGTTCACCATATGTTGGTTATCAACCGTGTGTGTGTGTGTGTGTGTGTGTGTGTGTGTGTGTGTGTGTGTGTGTGTGTGTGTGTGTGTACCTATGTAAGTAGACTGGGAAGAATCTGTGAAAGCTGTGCTGACATCCTGGACCCTGGCCACTGGAGTGTGTTGCCGCCCTCTATCTCCTTGGAGAGTGGAGAGTGTGTATACACCATGAGCTCTGCTGCAGGGAGTTATGAGTGCTCAGAGTCCAGTCTGCGTTGGTCATGTGCTGGTCCAGTCACCCTGCAGTACCGCATCAGCAAAGAGGAGCTGTTCTGGGCCCAGCTGCAGATGTTAGGGTACCGACCCGCGGGTCCTCTGATGGAAATCAAGCTTCTGTCAGGAGAGCTGGAGGAGGTCCACCTGCCCCACTCCCTCTGCCTGGGTGGTTCTGACCCGGTGTTGCTAGGAGATGCAGTCAGGGCCCTCCATGGTGACGACGCTGGCGTCTCCCTGGAGACATGTGAGCTGAGCCGTTTCCATGGCAGGCTCTCAGCACAGCACTTCTCTCTGTGGCAGCTGGTGGTGAGGTTGGGTTTCGCTGTGAAGGACCACTGTGAGGTGCTGATCTATGAGCACTGCCCCCAGCCTTTGGTCTTCCACATCTATCCACTGCCCTCGCCCTCCTCAGCCAAGCAGGCGGTGCAGGAGCAGTATCAACAAAGGGGAGCCTCCAACATCATCAAGCCAAATCCCACCACCTCACTTTTGATGGGCTCCACATTCCAGCTGCACACCTCCTGCTCCTCGGTAGTTACCCCTACAGAGGTGACCCTCACCTACAACCCTGCCCCCACCTTCTTCGAGGTGTGCGTGAAGAAACCACCAGAGGAGTTCAACATGGAGCTGCGAGGTGCTGAGGAGAGCCGACCCGTTTGGGCCGTGGTGATGTGGCAGGGAGCTGACTACCACAGGACACGAGACCACACAGGAGACTCACACAGCACCCCAGACTCACACACAGGTAGGAGGGTGTGTGTTTGTGTGTTTTTATCTGCATGTCTGTATGTGTGTGTCTGATGTGACCGGGTGGCGACTACAACAAGTGATTGGGGCCCCACATTGATAGGCCTTATTTTTTCTAATAGTCTATAGTCTATTGGGTAACACTTTACTTGACGCCGGTGTCATAAGCATGTCATTACAGTGCCATTATAGTGTCATGGCACAGTAATAGATAAGTCATAAACATTATGTCCATGTCATAAACATTGTATGACTGTTGGCCTTAAGTGACATCCGGTTATGGCAAAGACAATCTCTTTGCCATAACTGAATGTCACTTAAGACAAACAGTTAGACAACCTCTCTCTCCTCTGGCGTCTTTCTATTTGCCTTTAAACAGGCAAGGGTAACACCTCGACTCAAAAAACCCACGCTCAACCCTTCTCAGGTTGAAAATTATCGGCCGGTCGCACTACTCCCATTCCTATCAAAAGCTGTTGAAAGGGCGGTTGCAAAGCAGGTCTATGACTTCCTAACTCAAAATGACATATTTGACCCAAAACAGTCTGGCTTCAGAAGTGGCCACTCCACTGAAACTGCCTCACTGTCAGTAACAAATGATTTAAGGGCTGTCAAAGCTGAAGGAAAATCCTCCGCACTTGTGCTACTGGACCTATCTGCTGCCTTCGATACGGTCAACCACGACATACTTCTTACTATACTGTCAAACATGGGCATCACAGGCACAGTCCATTCCTGGTTTAAATCCTACCTTTCCGGGCGTTCGTTTAAAGATGGCCTCTCAACGTCATTTGATTAATATTGCGGTGTTCCCCATTGTTATTGAATGCGTTACGCGTTGGTCCTGTTTTAAAAAACGTTCTGGTTGCTTTGTTTCAAGCCGTTTTTGCAAGCCAGCAATGTGGCTTGTGGAGAAACGAGAGGGTGTTCCGTGTTTCTCGTGGAAAAGCGTCTCTGATTGGCTCACTCTTCCTGCTCTCGTGGAAATGCGTCTCTGATTGGCTCAGTCCTCCTGTTCTTGGATAGAATGTAATGGGAAACAGAGTCGCCACTTCTCCGGGTGGTACTGCACTATAGGGGCGCCAACGGAGGCGTGCATGCTCCATTCAGGGCTGTGCTCTTTCGACAGCGACCCCTAGGCGAGCTACAGGCACGGAGCAACCAGAGTGGGCTTGCTATATGGATGAGGCTTTCTGCTGTGTGTGTACCTGAGAGTAGCAACCAGCTGATAGCTAAGCTAAGCTAGATTTCGGGCCACCAGACGTTGCTTGTATTGAAAACAAGCAGAAAAAAATTACTAGACATGTTTTTAGAAAAATGGGTCGACATAAACCTTTGTGGGCAACGCCTTCTTTCGACGTGACGAAACACAGAAAGGCTTTCGTGATTCGCTCGTTTCTCTGCATTATTAATGTAAATTGGGAAACACCGGGAAACGCAGCCAGGCGAGGTGACGCACCGCTATGAGAGCCTTGCAAGCGAGTTTAACTTGGTGTGACCGTCCGATCTTCAAAAGGAGTGAGTAAAACTGTGTTTTATCGGAAGTTGGCCTTTAACGCAGGGGTCCCCAAACTTTTCTCTCTGGGGACCACATTATTGTTTCTGACTGTGATCAATCATGTGAGCTGTATACTAGGCCACTGCCTTGGCCACTGCCTGCTATAGCCATACTTCCTAGCACAAAATACTTTGTACTTCACCATTAAAGGTGATTTGCAAAAGAAGTGAGTACTTCACATGTTTTTCAATTCGAAATACCACAGACATTCCTTTTAATTTCTAAAAAAACATGAAAATAGCAAGGGAAGGTTAGAAAAATATGGAGATGACAGTTTATGGGTGATAGGCTACAATAGAAATGGTAGGCCTGCTTATATTACAGTGAGATGAGAAACTATCAAGACAAAAAACTTCTGGTGATTCACACTAGGTGAAAATTAAACTGTAGGAAGGCCTTAGTTTGGGGACCCCTGTTTTAACGTGTCATGGCAAGGGCAATTGTCCTTAACTCATCACCTCTCCACAGGGGTGCCCCAAGGGTCGGTGCTGGGGCCCCTCCTATTTGCCATGTACACTACCTCTCTGGGCCATGGCATCTGTGCTCACAGCTTCTCCTACCACTGCTATGTTGATGACACACAGCTATATCTGTCATTTGATCCAGAGGACTCCTCTGTCTCTGCACGCATCTCAGCCTGCCTCTCTGACATATCCACATGGATGAAGGAACATTCAGCTGAACCTGAAATCCTGGTGATCCCAGCCAAGGACTCATGTTGCCATGATCTCAAACTCAATATGGGCTCAGCCACTGTCGCCCCAAAACAAGTGTGCAAGAAATCTGGGTGCCATGATTGATGACCATCTATCATTGTCAGACCACATAGCCTTGGTTGCCCGGTCATGTTGGTCATCTCTCATCTCGACTACTGCAACTCCCTCTTGATTGGTCTTCCAGCCTGTGCAATAAGACCCTTATTAACCCTATCCAGACCGGGCTTTTTCGGCATACCTGGGACAGGGGGGGGCTCTTTTGTCATAACTTAGGAACCGAATGGCGTATGACCACCAAACTTGGAGGGGGTGATCTTCAGCCAAAGATCTATGAATGACATCAGTTTGGTGTCATTATAGGATATTATGACGTCATTATGACATCATTTCCTGTCACCGTAATGTATTTTCCATCTAACTTGGGTAATGCATATCAATTTTGGTTATTACCACTTCAGATGTTCACAAGGCTGTCTGATGCTAATGAAAATGTAAAAAAATATGAAAAGTGATGATGAGACTTAGATCAGTGATTTTTGGGCAGGTGTACCCATCAGAAAACCGTTGCCGTAGCAACAACAAAAATGATAGACCTAGTCTTTTGGTATCACATTGTAGGCAACTTCATTTTAGGAAAAGTCACAAAGTTTCGTAGTCATAGCTCTAGTCATTCAAGAGTTACACAACATCAAAGTTGGTGCGGGCACTTTTAGCTGACGCGTCTGGTGTTCAACCAACCCAAAAGGGCGCATGTCATGCCACTTTTTGTCAACCTGCATTGGCTACCAGTGTCTGCCCGAATCCAACAGAAAGCTCTGACCCTTGCCTACAAAATTAAAGCAGGTTCTGCTCCGGCTTACCTAAAGGATATGCTCAAGCCATATGTTCCTACCAGGGCGTTTTGTTCCTCCAATACCAACCGTTTAGCCTTGCCCTCTACTCACACAAGGCAACCGCAGTCCAAACGGTTTTCTGTCATTGTTTCTCAATGGTGGAATGAGCTACCAGTTGCTAAAAGAGCAGGGTCATCCCTCTCAACCTTCAAGAAGCTAGTGAAGACTCGCGTCTTCCGAGAAAGCTTCCCTGCTTAACATTCTAACATAACTAATTCTACTCAACTTGTAGCCTTTATTTTTTAGTGTCTTTCCTTAGTCTCTGAGGTCTTTTCTTAAAGGAGTAGTCCGGTGTGAAATGGTTTACGTTGTGTCAATATGTGATGCTGAGCGCTGACGTTTGCCTCATACCTCGCATCCAAAGGTCCCCTGCATTCCGAAATCCTAGTGCTAGTCGGACCCCGCGAGCTAGGTGAAATGCAGCTTCTGTTGGGAGGTCCTGGCACCTGTGTTAGCCATGGTGCTAAATCTTTACTTTACACCCATTTACGAGACTCAAAGTTGCAAAAATGTTGATCCCGTTGTGTCGGGTGGTTGTTGACATGTAAATCCAGGCACTGAGAAGTTTGATAGTGCACCGTTGGTTTAACTACAATTACGTTTTTGAAGGCTGCGCCTCGGAGGACTCTGCCGGGCGCCGCCATCTTTTTTCTAGTCTATCGAAACAATAGGTCATGTGATACATCACGTGGTTATTGGACTGCAGTCGGAGACCGTCTAAAACTGACTTCAGCTTCAGCGACAAAATATTACAGTACTTATAGGTTTGTTTGTTTGTTTGTTTTTTTTACAATGGGTGTTTTGTCGCTGAAGGGTTCCGACTAGCACTCGGATTTCGGAATGCAGGGGACCTTTGGATGCGAGGTATGAGGCAAACGTCAGCGCTCAGCATCACATATTGACACAACGTAAACCATTTCACACCGGACTACTCCTTTAAGCTACTGCTATTAACATGTCTTATGTACCTAACATCTTTATGTACCTAATTTGCTTTTAACATCCTTTTAAGTCATTTACTTATTTTTTTCTTTATCACTGTGTTGGACATTGTTGCCAGTGTTGCAACTGTACACTGTGCATAGATGTCTTGCTTATTATCCAGTATGCCTGGTTACCTTCTTATTATTTAATGTTGCTTCTGTTACCTTGTGTTGGACAATGCTGTCAGTGTTGCAACTGCACACTGCACCTTGATGTCTTTGTTTACTTTCTGATACTTTTTAATACATTGTCTTCTTTTTACTCTGAAAAGGACAATGCTATCAGTGTTGCAACCCTGTTCCTGTTAAAATTTCTCCTTGTAAGTCTCCTTTGGCCAAAGGCGCCTGCTAAATGCGTATGTAATGTAATGCAATGCCTCTCTGGAGGACAACCACCACTGTGAGAAACTGACGTGCTGTGCGTTGAACTGTTACTGTTAAACTGTACTGCTTATGCGTGTTGTAACTAAACAGTCCATTTTGGTCTTCA
>NC_085864.1:56747649-56802649 GCF_034702125.1 Engraulis encrasicolus
ACCATACATACTTCTATTAAGTGTATAAAAACGTTTAATACAATATTACCAGGTTGCATTCACAGAACGAGCAACATGGCGCATGCGCTCAAGCTTGTTAACGAGGGATTGCGCAATCCGGGGTGAGGCCAGTTCAGAGTTGGCCCAAATTCAGCGTATTCGGAGCAATTTGACATGAAATGGGCAAATATTACGATTTTGGCCATGGAAATGATTGAAAATGAATGAAACTGTTTAAATACTGCTCAAATGGTAGTTATGGTGCAGATGCTCGAAAACAATAGCTGTTATTGTTACTATTATTCACATTTACTGCATCTCATCATTCTCATCTGGAGCTGGTGAGGCCGTGCCTCCCCTGCCGTATTGGAGTGCACGTGCCTGGTGTGTGTGTGTGTGTGTGTGTGTGTGTGTGTGTGTGTGTGTGTGTGTGTGTGTGTGTGTGTGTGTGTGTGTGTGTGTGTGTGTGTGTGTGTGTGTGTGTGTGTGTGTGTGTGTGTGTGTGTGTGTGTGTGTGTGTGTGTGTGTGAATAAGCTGAAGTGATTTAGTAGGCCGTTATAATGGAGCAATTGTTGTATTTCATATGGTAGTGCCGAGCCCCCTGGATGGGACTGTGTGTGTTTCCCCATAGGATTCCCTCTCCATCTATCTGTGTGTGTGAATGGTGAATGTGTGTGAATGCGTGTGTGTCAGTGCGCGTGAATGTTGTTCCCCACTCTCTCGTGTGTCTTCTAGAATTGGTGTGTGCCAATCAGTTTTGGGGTGGGTTTTGACTGGGGGGAGGTGTCCGGGAGTTATTAAGGGATTAGATAGGACGGGTGTGGATAAGGGGCGGGGTTATTGATAAGGGATCGATAACGGTCGTAACTGTTAATCAGAGCTGAGGAGAACTTGATTAAGGGCAGACGTGTGCCAGTGTGGGGTACGAGTGTTTCTAGAGTAGTGAAGTGTAGTGTTAATTGTTTTATTGGGGGACACCTCCTGTTACCTGTTCTAGAGTGTGAGAGGGCAGGTAAATAAAAGAAACCTATAACTGTATCTGCTGCCTCCGTCATCCCTTTGAAGTGGCTATCGCTCTGCGCTACAATATTATAAATACATTTATAACGCATCCTCTTCTGTTTGAAGATGTGCCACCAAAGCGCATCAGGATACCTGGGCAGGTGGGCAGTTTGATGGCGGCTGCATTTCTGGAGGAGAAGAGGGCGCAGCTCATCCAGAGGGTCACAGAGGTGATGCCCATAGCAGACCAGCTCCTCTCCCAAGAGGTCATTGGCCAGGAGACCTACGCCAACATCCAGGCTGCTGCCACCAGTCAGGACAAAATGAGGCTCCTGTTTGAGGGCCTTCGCTCAGCTGGGGCTCAGGGCAAACTGGCCTTCTACAATATCCTACAGGAACAGCACCCCCACCTAGTGGAGGAGCTGTGGACTGCAACATGAAGGCAGAAGCTACTGGAGACATCCTGCCAGGCACAGCTGCCCCACCTAGTGGAGGAGCTGTGGACTGCAAGCTGAAGGCACATACAGACAGCCTGAACCTGCTCTCATGAGGGTAGAAATGATGCTATCTAGCCGGCCTAAATGTCTTGCTCTCTTGAAAGAGGCATCATTCCAAACAAAAATGTCTTGAAGGCTGTAGATGTTTGATACTGTATATGGTAACAGACCTACCTTATTGATAATCTACAGTATGTGATGGAAGCCCCACCATTTTGCTGTTATGATAAAGACTTGTAATGTAATGTAATGTAATGTAATGTAATGTAATGTAATAATGATAAAGACTACTCCAGACATTTTGCCAAGCACAACAGCCCCACCTAGTGAAGGACCTGAGAACTTTTTTAGTCTTTGGATAAAAGCGCCTGCTAACCGTAATATAAAAAACGTGACAAAGAAAGAAAGCCAGAAGACTTCAAAAGAAAAGAGAGAAATTGTGATGTGTTTTATTCTGATGCATTTTGTATAAAAACGCCATAAAACTGTATATTTTAAATATTTTTATATATTTCCATTTTGTAATTAAAAAAAAAAAAAAAAAAAGATTTTCTCTGTTCATGAGTCAAGATAAGATTATACCAGTTACATAAAGAAAATATTGTTTATATTTCATTTTAAAACTAACATAAATATATCCTCATTTGTAAATTATACAGGTGCAGTGTTTTGTGCATGATGTAATCAGTATCAAGTATTGTAGCGGAGAGAGAAGGTGATTCATGAATTCCTGGGGGTGGATGAGAGAAGAGGAGAGGAGAGGAGAGAGGAGAGGAGAGGAGAGGAGGGGGAGAAGAGAGAGGAGAGAAGAGAAAAGGAGAGAAGGAAGGACGGAGAGGAGAGGAGAGGAGAGGAGAGGGGAGGGGAGGAGAGGGGAGGAGAGAGAGAGAAAGGAGAAGAGAGGAGAGGAGAGGAGAGAAAAGAGATTTCCATAATTTCTGAGGAGGGCATGATGGTCTTTTCTAGAGCAGTGTAGAGTACAGTGGGGTCAACGGCAGAGTAGAGTATATTGGAGTATAGTGTACTCAAGTGCTATACTGTATGTTTACATTGGAGTGTAGTGTACTCAAGTGCTATACTGTTTACATTGGAGTGTAGTGTACTCAAGTGCTATACTGTTTACATTGGAGTAGTGTACTCAAGTGCTATACTGTATGTTTACATTGGAGTGTAGTGTACTCAAGTGCTATACTGTATGTTTACATTGGAGTATAGTGTACTCAAGTGCTATACTGTTTACATTGGAGTGTAGTGTACTCAAGTGGGCGCTATACTGTATGTTTACATTGGAGTGTAGTGTACTCAAGTGCTATACTGTTTATATTGGAGTATAGTGTACTCAAGTGCTATACTGTATGTTTACATTGGAGTGTAGTGTACTCAAGTGCTATACTGTTTACATTGGAGTGTAGTGTACTCAAGTGCTATACTGTTTACATTGGAGTAGTGTACTCAAGTGCTATACTGTTTACATTGGAGTATAGTGTACTCAAGTGGGCGATATACCAAAAATACTGAATCAAACCAAGATAACGCAAAACACGCCCTCTCAATGCAAAAGCGTGTGCTCAAGTTGGGTCTCCTAAGGGGGCGTTGTCCCCTCCTTCTTCTTCTCTTTTTGAGATGTTTGCACAAGACGTGCGCTACCGCCATCTACAGGTCTCCTAACCGAAGGTCTCCTAAAGGGGCGTTCACCCGACATAAAGTGGATACCGGAAAAGAAACAAAATGACGCTTCTTGTTAGATCCACTTTCTTTGGCTCAAAGGTGTAGGTTTAGCTTGGAAAATGGTGGGGACATTGCCATGGAAAATTGTGTGGTATGCTGTTTGTACACTATATTTGTGAAAAAATGGTGGTGACAAGCTAGGTTGATCTCAAAAGTGGTATGGACATGTCCCCACCGCCCCCCCCTAAAATTACGCCCATGCTTTGGCTATACTGTATGTTTACATTGGAGTATAGTGTACTCAAGTGGGCGCTATACTGTTTACATTGGAGTATAGTGTACTCAAGTGCTATACTGTTTACATTGGAGTATAGTGTACTCAAGTGCTATACTGTTTATATTGGAGTATAGTGTACTCAAGTGCTATACTGTATGTTTACATTGGAGTGTAGTGTACTCAAGTGCTATACTGTTTACATTGGAGTGTAGTGTACTCAAGTGCTATACTGTTTACATTGGAGTAGTGTACTCAAGTGCTATACTGTTTACATTGGAGTATAGTGTACTCAAGCGCTATACTGTATGTTTATATTGGAGTGTAGTGTACTCAAGTGCTATACTGTTTACATTGGAGTGTAGTGTACTCAAGTGCTATACTGTTTATATTGGAGTATAGTGTACTCAAGTGCTATACTGTTTACATTGGAGTATAGTGTACTCAAGTGCTATACTGCATGTTTACATTGGAGTGTAGTGTACTCAAGTACTATACTGTTTACATTGGAGTGTAGTGTACTCAAGTGCTATACTGCATGTTTACATTGGAGTATAGTGTACTCAAGTGCTATACTGTTTACATTGGAGTGTAGTGTACTCAAGTACTATACTGTATGTTTATATTGGAGTGTAGTGTACTCAAGTGCTATACTGTTTACATTGGAGTGTAGTGTACTCAAGTGCTATACTGTTTACATTGGAGTATAGTGTACTCAAGTGCTATACTGTATGTTTACATTGGAGTGTAGTGTACTCAAGTGCTATACTGTATGTTTACATTGGAGTGTAGTGTACTCAAGTGCTATACTGTTTACATTGGAGTAGTGTACTCAAGTGCTATACTGTTTACATTGGAGTATAGTGTACTCAAGTGGGCGATATACTGTTTACATTGGAGTGTAGTGTACTCAAGTGCTATACTGTTTACATTGGAGTGTAGTGTACTCAAGTGCTATACTGTTTACATTGGAGTGTAGTGTACTCAAGTGCTATACTGTTTACATTGGAGTAGTGTACTCAAGTGCTATACTGTTTACATTGGAGTATAGTGTACTCAAGTGCTATACTGTTTACATTGGAGTGTAGTGTACTCAGGTGCTATACTGTTTACATTGGAGTGTAGTGTACTCAAGTACTATACTGTATGTTTACATTGGAGTGTAGTGTACTCAAGTGCTATACTGTTTACATTGGAGTGTAGTGTACTCAAGTGCTATACTGCATGTTTACATTGGAGTGTAGTGTACTCAAGTGCTATACTGTTTACATTGGAGTGTAGTGTACTCAAGTGCTATACTGTTTATATTGGAGTATAGTGTACTCAAGTGCTATACTGTATGTTTACATTGGAGTGTAGTGTACTCAAGTGCTATACTGTTTACATTGGAGTGTAGTGTACTCAAGTGCTATACTGTTTACATTGGAGTAGTGTACTCAAGTGCTATACTGTTTACATTGGAGTATAGTGTACTCAAGTGGGCGATATACCAAAAATACTGAATCAAACCAAGATAACGCAAAACACGCCCACTCAATGCAAAAGCGTGTGCTCAAGTTGGGTCTCCTAAGGGGGCGTTGTCCCCTACTTCTTCTCTTTTTGAGGTGTTTGCGCAACACGTGCGCTACCGCCATCTACAGCGCTAAGATGACTTCGTTGATTCTCAACCTCAGGACTCTGAAGGTCTCCTAACCGAAGGTCTCCTAAAGGGGCGTTCACCCGACATATAGTGGATACCGTAAAAGAAACAAAATGACGCTTCTTGTTAGATCCACCTTCTTTGCCTATACTGTATATGTTTACATTGGAGTATAGTGTACTCAAGTGCTATACTGTTTACATTGGAGTATAGTGTACTCAAGTGCTATACTGTTTGTTTACATTGGAGTATAGTGTACTCAAGTGCTATACTGTATGTTTACATTGGAGTATAGTGTACTCAAGTGCTATACTGTATGTTTACATTGGAGTATAGTGTACTCAAGTGCTATACTGCATGTTTACATTGGAGTATAGTGTACTCAAGTGCTATACTGTATGTTTACATTGGATTATAGTGTACTCAAGTGCTATACTGCATGTTTACATTGGAGTATAGTGTGCTCAAGTGCTATACTGTATGTTTACATTGGAGTGTAGTGTACTCAAGTGCTATACTGTATGTTTACATTGGAGTGTAGTGTACTCAAGTGCTATACTGTATGTTTACATTGGAGTATAGTGTACTCAAGTGCTATACTGTTTACATTGGAGTGTAGTGTACTCAAGTGCTATACTGTTTATATTGGAGTGTAGTGTACTCAAGTGCTATACTGTATGTTTACATTGGAGTGTAGTGTACTCAAGTGCTATACTGTATGTTTACATTGGAGTGTAGTGTACTCAAGTGCTATACTGTATGTTTACATTGGAGTGTAGTGTACTCAAGTGCTATACTGTTTACATTGGAGTGTAGTGTACTCAAGTGCTATACTGTTTACATTGGAGTGTAGTGTACTCAAGTGCTATACTGTATGTTTACATTGGAGTGTAGTGTACTCAAGTGCTATACTGTTTACATTGGAGTATAGTGTACTCAGGTGCTATACTGTTTATATTGGAGTATAGTGTACTCAAGTGCTATACTGTTTACATTGGAGTATAGTGTACTCAAGTGCTATACTGTTTACATTGGAGTATAGTGTACTCAAGTACTATACTGTTTACATTGGAGTGTAGTGTACTCAAGTGCTATACTGTTTACATTGGAGTATAGTGTACTCAGGTGCTATACTGTTTATATTGGAGTATAGTGTACTCAAGTGCTATACTGTTTACATTGGAGTATAGTGTACTCAAGTGCTATACTGTTTACATTGGAGTATAGTGTACTCAAGTGCTATACTGTTTACATTGGAGTGTAGTGTACTCAAGTGCTATACTGTTTACATTGGAGTAGTGTACTCAAGTGCTATACTGTTTACATTGGAGTATAGTGTACTCAAGTGGGCGATATACTGTTTACATTGGAGTGTAGTGTACTCAAGTGCTATACTGTTTACATTGGAGTGTAGTGTACTCAAGTGCTATACTGTTTACATTGGAGTGTAGTGTACTCAAGTGCTATACTGCATGTTTACATTGGAGTGTAGTGTACTCAAGTGCTATACTGTTTACATTGGAGTGTAGTGTACTCAAGTGCTATACTGGATTTTTACATTGGAGTGTAGTGTACTCAAGTGCTATACTGTTTACATTGGAGTGTAGTGTACTCAAGTGCTATACTGTTTACATTGGAGTAGTGTACTCAAGTGCTATACTGTTTACATTGGAGTATAGTGTACTCAAGTGGGCGATATACCAAAAATACTGAATCAAACCAAGATAACGCAAAACACGCCCACTCAATGCAAAAGCGTGTGCTCAAGTTGGGTCTCCTAAGGGGGCGTTGTCCCTCCTTCTTCTTCTCTTTTTGAGGTGTTTGCACAAGACGTGCGCTACCGCCACGTTGATTGTCAACCTCAGGACTCTGAAGGTTTCCTAACCGAAGGTCTCCTAAAGGGGCGTTCACCCGACATATAGTGGATACCGGAATAGAAACAAAATGACACTTCTTGTTAGATCCACTTTCTTTGCCTATACTGTATATGTTTACATTGGAGTATAGTGTACTCAAGTGCTATACTGTTTACATTGGAGTATAGTGTACTCAAGTGCTATACTGTATGTTTACATTGGAGTGTAGTGTACTCAAGTGCTATACTGTTTACATTGGAGTGTAGTGTACTCAAGTGCTATACTGTTTACATTGGAGTAGTGTACTCAAGTGCTATACTGTTTACATTGGAGTGTAGTGTACTCAAGTGCTATACTGTTTACATTGGAGTGTAGTGTACTCAAGTGCTATACTGTTTATATTGGAGTGTAGTGTACTCAATTTCTATACTGTATGTTTACATTGGAGTGTAGTGTACTCAAGTGCTATACTGTTTACATTGGAGTATAGTGTACTCAAGTGCTATACTGTTTATATTGGAGTATAGTGTACTCAAGTGCTATACTGTTTATATTGGAGTATAGTGTACTCAAGTGCTATACTGTATGTTTACATTGGAGTGTAGTGTACTCAAGTGCTATACTGTTTACATTGGAGTGTAGTGTACTCAAGTGCTATACTGTTTACATTGGAGTAGTGTACTCAAGTGCTATACTGTATGTTTACATTGGAGTGTAGTGTACTCAAGTGCTATACTGTATGTTTACATTGGAGTATAGTGTACTCAAGTGCTATACTGTTTACATTGGAGTGTAGTGTACTCAAGTATTATACTGTATTTTTACATTGGAGTATAGTGTACTCAAGTGGGCGATATACCAAAAATACTGAATCAAACCAAGATAACGCAAAACACGCCCACCCAATGCAAAAGCGTGTGCTCAAGTTGGGTCTCCTAAGGGGGTGTTGTCCCCTCCTTCTTCTTCTTTTTTTGAGATGTTTGCACAAGACGTGCGCTACCGCCATCTTCAGCGCTAAGGGGACTTCATTCATTCTCAACCTCAGGACTCTGAAGGTCTCCTAACCAAAGGTCTCCTAAAGGGGCGTTCACCCGACATAAAGTGGATACCGGAAAAGAAACAAAATGACACTTCTTGTTAGATCCACTTTCTTTGGACTATACTGTATATGTTAACATTGGAGTGTAGTGTACTCAAGTGCTATACTGTATGTTTACATTGGAGTGTAGTGTACTCAAGTGTTATACTGTTTACATTGGAGTGTAGTGTACTCAAGTGCTATACTGTATGTTTACATTGGAGTATAGTGTACTCAAGTGCTATACTGTTTACATTGGAGTGTAGTGTACTCAAGTGCTATACTGTTTATATTGGAGTATAGTGTACTCAAGTGCTATACTGTTTACATTGGAGTGTAGTGTACTCAAGTGCTATACTGTTTATATTGGAGTATAGTGTACCCAAGTGCTATACTATATGTTTACATTGGCGTATAGTGTACTCAAGTGCTATACTGTATGTTTATATTGGAGTGTAGTGTACTCAAGTGGGCGCTATACTGTATGTTTATATTGGAGTGTAGTGTACTCAAGTGCTATACTGTTTACATTGGAGTATAGTGTACTCAAGTACTATACTGTATGTTTATATTGGAGAATAGTGTACTCAAGTGCTATACTGTATGTTTATATTGGAGTGTAGTGTACTCAAGTGCTATACTGTTTACATTGGAGTGTAGTGTACTCAAGTGCTATACTGTTTACATTGGAGTGTAGTGTACTCAAGTGCTATACTGTATGTTTACTGCAATGTACTACTGGGTGCAGCGGTGGCCTAGTGGTTAGATCAGAGGGTTGCAGGTTCGAATCCCACCATTACCTCTCCCTATATACAGTACCAATACCCTGTACCTAAATAGCTGTAAGTCTCTTTAGATAAAAAGCGTCAGCTAAGTGTAATGTGATGATGATGATGATGATGATGATGATGATGATGATGATGATGATGATGTACAATAATGTCTATTGGGTCTTTGTGTATTGTTTTATTTATGCAAAAGAGACGCCTTACTTTTCTTTCAGGATTAATATTCTATTCTACTCTATTATACTCTATATTATACTCTCTCTACTGTACTCTATTCTGCTATGTACTTTCTCTTCTCTGCTCTGCTCTACTCTACTCTACTGCACTCTACTCTTAGTACTCTACTCTACTCTAGTCTTCTCTTCTCTACTCAACTCTACTCTGCTCTGCTCATTTCAACATTTTTCGTGAAGGACATCTGGTTTGCTAGTGCAACCGGTGTAACAGAGTGCTTGTAAGCGAGAGCAACATGACTATGATCAAAACGTTTCCCCCAATAAACAGATAAAAGGTTTGGATTTAAACGGCATTAATAATAAAGTGTGCATGTATGCAGATGATTCCAGTTTTATGATGGAACCAGATAATGCATCACTTCATAATCTCATTATTGATTTGAATAACTTTTCCAAGATATCAGGGCTCAAGCCAAATTATGAGAAATGTCGTATACTGAGACTGGGCTATCTGAAGAATAGTGATTTCCATCTCCCTTCTGATCTTCCAGTGGAATGGGTGGATGGGGCCGTTAATATTCTCGGTATCCACATACCACATAATATTTCAGATATATCTATGATTAACTACAAAATTAAACTGAGTAGGATTTGTGCTATTTTACAGCCATGGCAAAGCAAAAATCTGACTATTTATGGTAAAGCAACTCTGATCAATTCTTTAGTCGTGTCTCAATTTACTTATTTGATGTCAGCACTTCCCTCACCACCTGATGTTTTCTTTAAAGAATATGAACAACAAATATTTAAGTTTATTTGGAATGGTAAAAAGGACAAAGTTAGACGAGCGTATCTTTACAATGACTATGAAGCAGGGGGGATACAACTTTTGAACCTGAAGTCAATGAACAAAACAATAAAAGCGTCTCTCATACAAAAAATGTATTTCAACCCAGACTGGTTTTCAAGTAAGCTACTGGAAAGCATTCACCCAATGTTTGAGAAAAAACTCTATCCATTTTTGCAGATAAGCCCAGCACATTTCAAAATTGAACGCATTATTAATAAAGGCTCCACCTTTTTAATGGAAGCAATACAAAGCTGGCTACATTTTCAGTTCTACCCACCAGAAACAGAAGAAGAAATATTACAACAAATGCTGTGGTTCAATTCAAATATAGTGAGTGGAGGGCAGGTAATGTTTTTAAAACATATGTTTAAGAAAGGAATTCTCTTTGTGAAAGACATAGTAAATGATAAATGTGAAATCCTTTCATACAGACAACTAAAACATAAGTACGGGCAGGTGTGTACCATACAAGAATACAATCAACTAACGGCATCCGTGCCTTTAAACTGGAAACAAAAAATAAAATCTAGCTGTAGTGATCATTTAGTATGTCGACCAAATATAAAACAAAACAGATGGTTAAACAGAACCAAAATTAACAAGGAAATATACAAGTTTTACCTACAAACTGATAAATTGGTGGAGTATCCATGGAAAATATTTGACAGTTGGGAAAAAATGATAGATCGTCCACTTCCATGGAAACAAATATTTAATAATCTATACAAAACATCATTAGATATAAAAATACGATTTTTTCAATATAAATTGATTTTCAAATATTTAAACACTAAAAAAATCTATTCTGTCGATTTTGTTCAGAAGAAGAGGAGACAACACAACATTTACTTTGGTACTGCCCTTCAACTGCTATATTCTGGCTTGAAGTTGAACATTGGTTGCTAAAGTATAATATAAGCTTGCATTTAGATCTCCCTACTATACTCCTAGGTGACTTGGCAAGCGAAAACCAGGGATTGCAAAATATTATTCTTTTGTTGGGCAAAGTGTTCATACATAGAACAATGGATATAAAGACATTGACTATAAGAGCTTTTAAAAATTATATCAAACACTACTGTAAAATAGAATGTGTAATGGCTAATGAGACAGGAATGGTGAGCTATGCAAATAGATGGTTAGAATTAAAAGATGGCGAAGGTTGGCCTTAGGGTCTTTTTTGTTATTTAATGTAATATTTCTCATTGCATCAGGATAAAATGTAAACTGTAACTTCATCCCCTGGGGAGGGTGGGGGGGTTATATGAGGGTGGTGGGTGGGCACTAAATATACAGTCTGACATTTTTGGGGGACTTCAGATTTGAATATTTTGTTTCTTTCTTATTTTTTTTCTTTTTACTATTGTCCTTCTTTGTTGTTAAACCTATGTTTTGTTTATTGTATTGTTTTATTAAAAAAGAAAGGTAAATGAAAATATATTTAAAAGAAAGAAAAAAAAAGAAAAAAAAAAAAAGTGAAAGACAAAAATTAGGTCCCCCATAAGGGGGGTTGGTGGTTTGGGTTTAGAAAAAAAACAAAAAAAAAAAAACGTTGCCCCCAATACATGTAGATTCTTCTGGAAGCAGTGTGCAGATCCTTCCCCCCTTCTACATATGCTCTAATCTGGATCCTGTTGGATGTGTGTGCCTTCCACTACACTTTATCTGCAGTCTGTTGCGCCACTCACAGTGTGTGAGGCGCGGTCAACTTTAACTCTCAAGCGGCAGGCCTGTTTTTGCGACTAATCTGACCGAGCGGGCTCAGTCTGTTGCGCCACTCACAGTGTGTGAGGCGCGGTCAGCTTTTAGGAAGTGTAAAGAGACATACAAAAACAATGTCACTTCTGTCTGGACAGTCAGAAAGTGAGACAGAAAGGAGAAGTAAGAGCTGAAAGTAAGTATCGCAAGACGACTTAAATGTCATCCAGTCAGCAGTTTCAAAATGACACATGAGCTCTAGCATGCTCCAGCAGCACATTTCTAATTAATGATAAAACTTAAACACATACAGGAGGATAGAAATGCTGCACACTCTCAAGTTAAATAAACAGTTTTTAATGTGACTTTCTTTAATGTGACACATTTCAAATTAATGAATCAACTTAAACACATAACCATTTAACCATATAATAACCATATAATGATAATAGTAATCTAGGCTAAGTGGCCAGTAGATTGTTTTACTTCTGCCTGGACAGTCAGACAGAAAGGAGAAGTAAGCAGACTGAAACAAGACTAAAAGGTCATTCAGGTAGCAAGTTACAAAATGACACATGAGCTCTAGTATGCTCTAGCACATTTCTAATCAATGATCAAACTTAAATTTTTCATGAATCGAAAGGGTGCCTCGCCTAAAAAAAAGGTTGAGAAACACTGCTCTAGCACATTTCTAATTATTGACAAAACTTAACCACATAACCATATAACCACATAGCCAAATAATAACCATATAATGATATTAACAGGAATCTAAGTGGCCAGTAGCGTATAAATTGATTCAGACCTGCGATCTGATGCTGACTTCAGATGAATATCAATAGCTATCTGGCTAAATGAAAATGGTACATTTAATCTGGGTGTGTATCTGTCAACATATCACTGACTAGTTAATTTTAGGGAAGTTTGTGTAGGCCTACCACACTACTTGGAAGGAGAGAATGGGTTAAGTGTCATAGCCGATCAAAAATTGGCGTGATGGCAGCCTCTTATGTTTGGCCTGATTATAGCTAAAGGAGTGATCTATAGAGGAGATGAGGGGAGGGGAGGGGAGGAGAGGAGAGGAGAGGAGAGGAGAGGAGGAGAGGGGAGGGGAGGAGAGGAGAGGAGAGGAGAGGAAGAGTACAGTGGGAAGGAGAGGAGACGGCAGGAGAGGAGAGGGGAGGAGAGGAGAGGAGGGGAAGAGTACAGTGGGAAGGAGAGGAGACGGCAGGAGAGGAGAGGAGAGGAGAGGAGAGGGGAGGAGAGGAGAGGAGAGGGGAAGAGAGGAGAGGAGAGGAGAGGAGGGGAGAAGAGGAGAGGAGGTGAGAGCAGAGGAGAAAAGAGGAGAGAAGAGAAGAGAGGAGAGGAGAGGGGAGACGAGGAGGGGAGGGGCGGACAAGAGTACAGTGGGGAGGATTAGACGAGAGGAGAGGAGAGGAATGGAGAGAAGAGGAGAGGAGAGGAGGCAAGAGGAGAGAAGAGGGGAGGGGAGAAGAGTAGAGAGAAGTGGAGAGGGGGAAGAGGAGAGGAGATGGGAGGACGAGAGGAGAGAAGGGGAGAGGAGATGAGCGGAGAGGGGAAGAGGAGAGAGGAGAGGCCAGGAGAAGAGAGGAGAGAGGAAAAGAGAGGAGAGAGGAGATGAGCGGAGAGGGGAGGGGAGGGGAGAGAGGAGAGGAGAGGGGAGGGGACAGAAGAGGAGGAAGGGAGAGGAGAGAGGAGGGGACAGAAGAGGAGGAGAGGAGAGGAGAGGAGGGGAAAGATGCTGTAGGCAAGAAGGATAGAGGAGAGGAGAGGAGAGGAGAGAAGGAGGAGAGAAGGAGGAGAGGCAATAAAGTGATGAAGTAATAAATTACAACTGAACATACAACATTTAATATTGGAAACAACATAAAATAGAAGGAAATATTGTGTTTAACCTTAATATGTGTTTTCACTCAAAAATTGTTTTCCTTCCATAAGAGCAGTCACACTAGCCTAGAAATCTAGACGCCCCCTAGCGACCGCAAAATGAATTTGCTCCCGGGGGCAGTCTAGCGGACCCCGGTCGTTTTGCGAGGCTGAAAGTTATCCGATGACAGGGCCAATCAAATCGCGAGGGGGGCCGGGCTACCTAGTAAACAGGAAACTTTCTAAGAAGAAGCATGGTGTCCGTCCGTGCTACGTACAGCACGAAAGTGTTTACTTAATTTAAAAAGCCTGGATGATAATACATTTCTTGGCTGACATGGATTGATGTAATAATACACCATGAACTTATCGGACACAAATAGATCTCAAAACATTACCATTTGATCATTCGATGTTTTAAACTAGCTCGGTAAGCTAAGTTGAGCATTTTACAGAACCAGATAGTCACACGCTATTATCAGACCACTACTGTAGGTGTAGAATGAAATTGCTGCCCCAATTTCTAATAAGACACATGCCATTAAAAACTAGACATTTGGGAGCTTTGAAAGTCTTTGAGTAGCTTACTAAATAGATGGGAATGACACCTAGTCTACCAAGCTAGTGGCTAGCTAACCTGTCGTCAACAACACAGAGCTAGGTATCCAGGTTAGGGTTAGGGTTAGAAACAAAAAACTAACATCAAAAAGATAACTAGCTCCGTTATATGGCGGTGGGATCGATAGTCTGGCTAGTGGGAGCGAGCTGACCGGGGAGCGTCCTGCGTTGGGAGCGACAATCAGGGAAAGTTATGGGTATACAGCTAGCTAGCTAACACCGAACATGCCTGCTGACAACAATCATAAATATAACCATTTAACAAGCCCCAAATTGCTCGACATTTCGCTGATTGATCAAGGAGGGCCATGCGGTTGAAAACGATGCATTTTTGAACTGTATAAGTGAAAACACGATTTATTAGGAAACTTGTTTGTGGCTGTGGTCATCACACGCATTCACTGCTACGACGGCTCGAAGTTGCCGCGTTGTGAAAGACAGCTGTGACGTTACACAGAAGTGTGTGGGGATTGGTTGTTCCACCATCCTATTGCGTGACGTTGAGTGCTGAAGCAACCGTTTATCCCGCCCACACTGCCGCCCAGCCCTCCTAGACTCTGGTACAGCTTTTTGCTGTACGGGTCTGGCTGCGCTAGGCTACAGTCACACCACAGGACACCACAAATGAACCTAAGCATTGTGTGACAGAAACATTGCAATATGTAGACATATTAAGAGGTTAATAGTCAATAGATTGGGCAGCCGTGGCCTAGTGGTTAGAGAGTTGGTCTTTCAATCTAGGGGTTGCAGGTTCAAATCCCCCCTGACCTCTCCCTACATCTCCATCCATGGCTGGAGTGCCCTTGAGCAAGGCTCCTAACCGCACATCGCTCCAGAGACTTGCTCCAGGGACTGTAACCAATATCCTGACAAATGATAACTATAAGTTACTTTGAATAAATGAAATCGTCAGTTAAGTGCAATGTAATGTAGTCACCTTATGAGTGCAGTGGTAGTATTACTGAGGCCACACACACACACACACACACACACACACACACACACACACACACACGTTTGACATGGTAAAGTTTGGGAACGGTTTTTTTTATTTGTTTGTTTCATTTTTCATTCATGCACTTATCCTACATGGGTTCTCAGTGTTTATCAACACGATGTTATGAGGAGGGGCAAGACACTGGCAGTCAACCACGTGAGCTATTTCTTTGACCGACAGCGGTTTCCAACTATCAGAGGTTGAGTTTTGCGCAGCTAGGTTCGCACAGCCCGGTTATAAACAACATGTAGAACCCATGTGAACGGCAGGTCAACGTGTGCAATAGGAACATAAACACTGAATCTTTGCAGCAATAGTGACCGGTAGCCTGCGTGATTGGCGCCCTTAAACTGCGTGCTGATATTTTTTTTTCTTTCTGCACACTCAGGTCGACGTCACAGAATCGAAACTGAAAGTAAACCTCTCCAAGCTGTAACTCGCCTCCATTTTGTGTTGTGGAACTCGGCACTTACTGCTTCAAGCATCGCGAACCCACCGGGGCTGTCGTTTCAAGTTGTAACCCATTAAAACACGCTTCAAGCGGTAAGTATCTGAGTTAACTTTTTATCTCCTCTTTAAAAGCTGGGAGTTCCTTGGCCACCCACTCGACCAGTTAAGACTCCACTCATTGTGGATTTAGAAAATCCCAATATGCCAAACGGGTTACAAATCACTGTGAAGCAACTGTTTTTTTTTCAACGTGGGTAAACGTTGAAAAGATTAGATGGTTCCGTTTACACGTTGTTCAGTTAGGCTACTTAGGGACACGTCAGCTAGACGGATTTCAGACACGTTGATGTTCGATGTTCCGTGTGTTCCGTTCAGACCTCAACACAGGGGCTCTCTAATCTTAATGCTAGCTACGGCTTTGGGTTTGGGTTGGGTTTGGGTGTGTGTTAAATCCTTTGCTACTTCAAAAAAGGAACAAGCCTAACCCTAACCCTACTACTTGGCATCTGCACTTACTGTATACTACCATGAGGGCAGTGGTGTAGTCTACGTAGAACGCGGGTATACGGAGTACCCACTTCTAAATGTTAGGGGTTTCAGTATACCCACTTAAAATTGATTGATCCATTGTTTTGAATAGCACAAATATATACAGTATACCCACTTCAAAAAATGCTCAAATATACAGTATACCCACCATAAAAAGTAGACTACACCACTGCATGAGGGATCATACTGTTCAGTGCTGTGATGGCAGTCGTTTCATAAAACGTGCTCGTCGCCATCTGAGTGTCCTGTACCTCGTAGGGATGGGAGCAGTATGAAATGTTGATGAAGAGGGAGGGTGTGGTCTCTGATTATTGAATGTGCTAGACCAGGGGTCCCCAAACTAAGGCCCGGGGGCCGGATGCGGCCCGCCATGCCCCTTTGACTGGCCCGCCACCTCTCTGCTCCTCACCATTTGAACTGCCCCAAAGAAGCAATCCTATCTTGTCTTGATAGTTTCTCATCTCACTGTAATATAAACAGGCCTACCATTTCTATTGTATTACTCATAAACTGTAAATCACCACATTTTTCTAACCTTTCCTTGCTATTTTTACATGGTTATTAGAAATTAAAAGGAATACATGTGGTATTTCAAATAGAAAAACATGTGAAGTACTCACTTCTTTTGCAAATCACTTGTAATGATGAACTATTTTGTGCTAGAAATTATGGCTATCACAGGCAGTGGCCTAGTATTAAAACCCACATGATTGATCCGGCCCCTGATCACAGTCAGGAACGATAATGTGGCCCCCAGAGAAAAAAGTTTGGGGACCCCCGTGCTAGACGTATGGTATGACAGCTTTGTGTTTGAGTTGTGATTTTAGTGAGTTTGTTCCTGCAGCTGGTGGAGGGCATGTTGTAAAAACAGGGTGAGCAGTAGGCCTACACTAGCATGAGCTGGATGATGCTGGAGTACAGATGGGAAAGGAGATGAGGGGCAACAGAGAGGGTGGGAAGTTTACGGATCACATACAGTCTTTGTGGATATCTTTTATGGATGCTGGTGGCATGTGCATCAAAAGTGAGTTTAATTTACTCTCTTTTCCTCTCTCTCTCTCTCTCTCTCTCTCTCTCTCTATCTCTATCTCTCTCTCTCTCTCTCTCTCTCTCTCACACACACACACACAGAGCAAGGAAACTGCAACACGTTACCCAGCATTTCTTCTGCACAGGACAAACCTAGTTATTCAGTTATTCAGTAGTCCCTGGTGAGTGTGATGTACAGTTGAGGACGATATTACCCCTCCCCTCCCCCCTCCTGAAATTAGATATGGGTCATTCCACGCCAAATCAACAAGAGCCCGCACACTTAGGTCTCAAAAAATTCTGAAAATATTACTGAGTGTACCCATGGTACTTAAGAGAAACACTGTTACTTTATTTGAATGTAAGATGTATACTCTCCATGTTACAGCCAATTTCACTGGGGGAGGGGGGCGCCCATTTTGTTAACACTCTTTTTTTTGTCAAAGTTCACAAGCCCGTTGCTCAAGAACTAAACCTAGTAGGAAGCTCAAATTTGGCATGCTGGTACATAGATAGGAATGGTTTGTAGCAAAACTGTCAGTTTTGGTCTGTATGATCCTGCATCGTCATGGCATTCCCTCAAAGATGATACAAATTGTACTGGAGTTTTTGGCTGTGCTCTGTTTAGGCCTTCAGAAGACATATTTGTGCCCAACATAGCCTCATGATTTTTTCCCCTTGTAGATACAAGTAGAAACATTCCCATAAAAATCTATAAATAGAAAGGAAACCCCATCAGTGTTTGACCAGAAGACCTCACAAGTCTGACAAATCATTTTGGGTGTCATTTTCAGAGCACCAGAACACCTTGTGGGATTGTCCACAGATTTTTATTTTATATTTTTCTTCATTCTCCATGAAGTCTTCTTTTTAAAAATGCCAATGAGACTTGTCTTATGTGATGTTTTCTTTTGTAATTTCCACCCTATACATGGGCAAAATGCAAAAAGAGAGCAACATGATTTCGATAACATTTAATGTAAAGGCTAAATAATCAAATGCAAATTTTGCCCAGACATGATCACCCGAGAGTCCCTGTGCAGGGGTGCAGGTATCCCTTTCAATTTAAATGATTTCAGGAGCGTTCAATGTGGGAGCAGGTTCGCACACCAAAAGAGACAGTAGGTCAGGCACAAGGAGTCATGTTGTTACTTTTTTTGACCAGCAGATGGCAGCGGAAGAAACGCATAGAAAACATATTGCCCTCAATGTGCATGTTGCCCATGTTCAGGTTGGAAATTACAAAAGAAAACATCACATAAGACAAGTCTCATTTGCATTTTTAAAAAGAAGAATTCATAGAGAATGAAGAAAAAAATAAAATAAAAATCTGTGGACAATCCCACAAGGGGTTCTGGAGCTCTGAAAATGACACCCAAAATGATTTGTCAGACTTGTGAGGTCTTCTGGTCAAACACTAATGGGGTTTCCTTTCTATTTATAGCTTTTTATGAGAGTGTTCCTACTTGTCTCTACAAGGGGAAAAAAATCAAGAGGCTATGTTGGGCACAAATATGTCTTCTGAAGGCCTAAACAGAGCACAGCCAAAAACTCCAGTACAATTTGTATCATCTTTGAGGGAATGCCATGACGATGCAGGATCATACAGACCAAAACTGACAGTTTTGCAACAAACTATTCCTATCTATGTACCAGCATGCCAAATTTTAACTTCCTACATGGTTTAGTTATTGAGCTACGGGCTTGTGAACTTTGACAAAAAAAAAGAGTGTGAACAAAATGGGCACTCCCCTCCCCCAGTAAAATTGGCTGTAACATGGAGAGTTTACATCTTCCATTCAAATATATTTACAGTGTTTCTCTTAAGTACCATGGGTACACTTGGTAATATTTTCAGAATTTTTTGAGACCTAAGTGCGCGGGCTCTTGTTGATTTGGCGTGGAATG
The DNA here is from genome assembly GCF_034702125.1 of Engraulis encrasicolus. NCBI lineage: Eukaryota > Metazoa > Chordata > Actinopteri > Clupeiformes > Engraulidae > Engraulis > Engraulis encrasicolus. The sequence goes on from NC_085864.1 coordinate 56,766,615, forward strand.
ACCCATATATCTCTTCATTGATCATTGAGAATGATCATTATTAATAAATGTGTGTTATTCTGGAAACAAATACACCATGGAGATAGTATCCAATAAGTTAAATTTGGACTTTTTCATTTTCACAATGAGTTTAAACAAAAAAGTGTAAAAATGGCAAGGACAAAATTATTAGCCCCCTTATCATTAATAGTCAATGCAGTGCCATTTATGAACAAAAATTGACACCAGGCACTTTGATTAGTTGTTAACTATGTTGGCACATGTCCTACCAGGGATTTTGGTCCATTTTTTTCATCGCAAATAGTTAAGCTGGTCCAAATGGCATGGATGTTGAGGATGGACATTCATTTCAGCACTCTTCAAATACTATCTAAAGGATTGAGGTCTGAACCACTCCATGACCATGGTTTTAGTATCCTTGAGGAACATTTGAACTATTTTGGATGCAAGTTTTGGGTTATTATCTTATTGAAAGATCCAGTGAAGATCTTAGCTCCCTCTATGAGCATATTTTTGCAAGGTCACTTTCCACATTCTATCATAATTTTCAGTTTTTATGGTGCCGTACACCCAAACAAGGTTTCCTGTGGCTGAGGCTGCCACAGAATGATGCATCCACCACCATGTTTAATTGTGGAAACCATCTTATAACGATTCAAGGCCTATCCCTTTCTTCACCTGACAGAAGCAGAATTCATGCATCAAAGCAGGTGCAATTGAATATCATCAGATGAAAGCAGAGATATTCAAAACTCATTTTTGACTTTCAAATGTTCACAGGCAAAGCTCAATAACACTCTGATATGCACTGCCTTTAGTAAAGGGGTTCTTCTGTGATGATGGCCCCAAAGCCCAATATAATGACAAGCCCTAACAACTGTCTTTCTTGGTGGGGGAAAAAACTCCAGGTGAGGCCAGGTCAATAACAATCATCTAGGCAAGTGTCCAATGCTTCTTTGGTCTAATGAGGCCAAGCAGTTTCTTCAGTTACACACAGTGGCGGGGCATCAAGTTTAGTCTGTTATTCAGCCTCAGACACAGGGAGTCTGGGTCTGAATCTGGATTGCTGGGTCTTCCAACAACATTGTAACCCAAAGCATACATTTAGATTAGTTCAGAGGTTCTTCAAGGACACTAAAACCATGATATTGGAATCACCCGCTCATAGTCCAGTCCTCAATCCCACTGAGAGTCTGTGGTTAATGTCTATGCTCAGCATCCATGCGATTTGGACCAGCTAGAACACTTTGCAGTGAAGAAATGGGCCAAAATCCCTAGTGGGGCATGTGCCAACCAAGATAGCAACTTATCAGAACCTGTTGTCAGTTTTGGTTCATAAATGCCGCCATATTGACTATTAATGATCAGGGGGCTAATAATTTTGTCCTTGTCATTTTTGCCCTTTTTTGTTTAAAGTCATCGTAACAATAGAAAAATCCAAATTCAACTCATTGAACATTATCTCCATCAGTGTATTTGTTTCCAGAATAACAGAAACAATAATAATGGTCATTCTTACTGAGAAATCAAGAGAAATGTCTAATTTCAGGAGGGGGGCTAATAATATCGTCCTCAACTGTAGTTATTCAGTAGTCTGCTGTGTGTGATGTAGTTATTCAGTAGTCCCTGGTGTGTGATGTAGTTATTCAGTAGTCTGGTGTGTGATGTAGTTATTCAGTAGTCTGGTGTGTGTGATGTAGTCAGGGCTCTAAATTAACTTTTTCCACCACCAGCCAATTTGGCTAGTGCACATTTTTTCTTACCAGCCAAACAGAAGTTCAACTAGCCATTTTTTTTTAATCTCGCCAAAATAAACTATGCTTTAGGCTAATTGTTTTTTTTTTAAATTATGGTCATTTTGTTCAACTATGTCTACAACACAGACAGGCCTACACTATAGGCCTGCATACTATGCCTATGTAATAAGCATATTATAGGCTATTTTTTCATTATTTTTTAACTTCTGCATTATTTTTTACTTTCATTACTTAGGCCTAATCAATTTCATTAGTTTTTATTAAATTCCTTTGAAAACAGTGAATCACAGCACAAGCCACTCACATAACAGACCTTAACATAGGCTACAGTAACCAAATACAGCCAAACACTACGAAACCTCATATACGCACACCCCAAGGAAGGAGAAGAGATGAGAGGAAAAGGAGAGGAGAGAGGAGGAGCTCTTCTCTACCATGCGCAACAAAAAGTGCTAAAAGTAAATAATATCACGGGAATATTCGCTTCATTTGTTACTTCCATAGCTTCGTCGTTGGTTGCTTTTTTGTTATTCTTTTTATTACCTCCGCCTGGGTGTCTGTGTTTGTTCGTTCGTTCGTGCGCTGCTATTTCACTGCCTGCCACAAGGTGCGCACATGAGCACTGAGCACTTTGCCTGATTATCATCATAGACTTGCCGCCGAAGGTGTTGCGTCACTAGGAGGGCGCAGCCTGGCTACTGAGCACCGGCGTGCCTGCGCCTTTCTGAGCAACAATAAGGAACAGGGAGAGAGTCTCCTTTGCCGCGCCAGCTCCAACACAAAGTGCATTTGATTTCACCTAAAAAAGTTGTTCATCCGCATGCAGGAAACAATCCTGTCAAATTAATTACCACCGCTGCCAAAAATGTGTGTTTGTGTAGGCCTATATGTTATCATTGCTGTTGTGAGATGGACAGTGACCACCCCCGCAGATCGTTTAGGTTCACAATGCTGTCGAATTAAGTACGTTGTCAAAAATATGGAATGTGATTGTGTAAGTTCACAATGCTGTTGTGGACTGTGACTGAGGTTCGCAATGCTGTCGAATTAATTAGGCTACCGTTGCCAAAATAATTTATGACTGTACGTTCTGCTGGTAAAATCCATTACACCCCCTTCGCTACATTTAAAGTTAACCCCAAGTTGTTTGCGAGATGGACCAGGATCAGAAAGCCCGACAGTCTGCATAATGGCCGAGCACCGGCGAATATTCCAATCGGGTGTGCCGCCAAAGCAATAAGGAAAAGGACTGTCTCCTTTGACGCCAGCTCCAAAACCATTGCTATCAACCTAAAAATTTGCTCATCAGCAGGCACCCTTTTGGCTACACCCTCGTTGAAGTTAACAAACAGTCCTGTGAAATGAATTACCGCTGCCTGCCTAAAATAGGCCTATGTGTGAAGTGGAAGTGCACTGCTGTGAGATGGACAGTGACCACCGCAGATCATTTCGGTTGACAATAATGTCGAATTAATTAGGTAGGCTACCATCGCCAAAACAATATGGAATTTGTGGCTGTGCAAGTTCACAATGCTGGTCAAATGCATTAGGCCTACACTTCACTCAATTTAACCCCAGTTGCGAGATGGACCACAAAGCCCGACAGCAATGCCTAGACTGATTAACAACGGTGATAGTGATTTTCCTAGAAGGAAATGCCGCTTCACGCTTCAGCCGACAGCGCTAAGGCCAACCAGTGGCCCATGAGAATAATGCATACCATCGTAGGCAAAAAACAGGCCTAACCATACGGTTGTCTGTGGTTGTTTCAGTTTTGTTGGTCAAAATCATTACATTCCCTTCACTAATCATAGGCCTACAGTTCTACTAGCGTGTGATCACAAGTTTTCAAAGCAGGTTGATTTTTATCTTGTAGTAAGCACAAGGCTGGATTAGGCTGATACAATTGGTATAATAGCTGTGAAATTTTAAATGGTAATAAGGGCATGCTGCCAATCATCAAAACTGTTAATAACAATGTGACCAGCAACTTCTGACCTTCAATAAGTGCATTTATGCATAGTAAGTTCACAATATAGCATGTAGCACTTTGCCAATACCACAATCACACAGGTGAACAAAACAGAGGACATGGTAATTATATAATCAAGGACATGGTAATTATAAAAAATACAGATATAATCTAGTTACAACTTGACTGTTTAATTCTCTGAACACACTAATGGTGTGTATAAACCTGCATAAATTACAAAAATATCCCACTGTATGTATCTAAAAACAAACTTAACTTCCTTGGCGGAGGTCTGCACACTCTGGGTGCATTTCTAGTTTCCGATGGCGTGGGCTTTCCAACTTAGTTGCGCGCGCCAGGACTCGGAACATTTCGGAAGACAACTGACAGCTACGCTCACACTACTCTGACAGTCAGCTCTCCTCCTCTGCCCTTGTCGCAATTTCGTTCCACAACCACTTTTTTAACGTCACTACTACTACTGTTACAATTACTACTGGCATTCACCAACACAGAGAACCTTGCTCTAACCCCCGCCACATTCTCATCACTCGCACAAAACATAGAGAACAGAAGTAGCTCTATGCATAATCTGCGTTAGTCCTGTTATTGAAACGGTCAGGCCCTCGCAGCTTCAAAAAGGCAGCCTGTTACAGCAAGGTTCATGCTAGTAGCAGTAGCAGTAGTGACGTTAAAAAGGTTGTAGCGAAAGCGACGGGAGCATAGTAGGAGAACTGCCTGTCAGAATAGTGTGAGCGTAGCTGACAGAAGGCTGGTCATCTGAAATATTTTCAATCCTGTCGTGCGCAACGGCATGGAGTTGCAGCTCACTGCACTGGAAAGCCCACGGTGGGAGGCTACGTCGTGACGCTAATGTCCATGGGTAATGTAGGAAATCTCGCCGTCTAACGTTTGTCATAGCAGCGGTTTACCGTTCATACTTTACCATACTCGGGCGCCACTAGCCAAGTAGGCGGGTAGGTATTTTTTTCTACTTGCCAAAATGATTTTTCACCCGTGTTTTGCGGGTTGGCGTGTGTTAATTTAGAGCCCTGGATGTAGTTATTCAGTAGTCTGGTGTGTGTGATGTAGTTATTCAGTAGTCCCTGGTGTGTGTGATGTAGTTATTCAGTAGTCTGGTGTGTGATGATGTTCCTTCCTGTCTGTCTGTGTGTTCCAGAGGAGCAGCTGAAGATGGAGGTTCCCCTAGAGGGGGATGTGCAGGGCAGCCCTGGAGAGGGATCCAGTTCAGAAGAAGACAGTGGACATGGACATGTGGGGTAAGACCAGGAATAATAATAATAATAATAATAATAATAATAATAATAATACAGTGGAATCCGCTTATAGTGGTCACGGATATAGTAATCAACAGCTTATATAGATCAAAAAGCTTGGGACAGAATCATTCCTATACAAATGCTGTTTAAATAATTCGTTAATAGTGAGCAAAATTTATTGAAAAACTATGTGTAGCTATTTCATTTTTTACTTCCGAGATTCCTTTCTCGACATCTGCCACTCGCCACTTTTCCGGGTGGTAGCCTACTGTAGCCTACTCTAGGGGCACCAACCGAGGAATGCAAACTCCATACAGTGAATGGACTGCGCTCTTCCGACAGCACCCCAGTGAACTGCAGGCATGGCTCGACTAGTGAGTCGGGACGCAACCTGTTTACATAGAACCTCTCTGGTGAGGAGGCTGTGCACACGCTGTTCTGTCTCGCTAGCCAACGTAGCCTGACGATTTAACACCGGGCAGCAAGCACGTGAATCATGGCTCTCATTTTCTTGGAATGAAAAACGTAATCTCCTCGAAACATATGACAATTTACCAAAAGCGAGGCAACGAGATGTTTCGGCGAAGCTTGGCATTCTTCAGGCTACCTTGTGTTTAAACTGCTCCAGCTTTGCAGCTGCGTCTCCCCCCTGAGTCCCTCGTACTCCCCTTCGCCCTCCTCATGTCCCCTGCCAGCAAGCCCAGCGCGACTTTCCCAATCCCAACCAGTTCTTTACGTGGCTTTTTAAACTGTGTCAATAAATTTCACGTTGTAGGCTACTATAGTGTGTTATTTAGGCCTATCGGTGTAGCAATTTTAAAATGCCCAGTCTCGCGGCGTTTTTGCATGCATAACCTGAATCACACTTTGCGGAAACTCGCCAAAAAACGTTGAAAGGAAACTTTACAAACTTATTTGACATCATAAGAGATAACGACCTGTGCGTGGTCTATGCTTTGCAATGCATTTTAGCCTCGTCTTTCCTAGCGCTCATTTTTGGAAGACTGGTAGAGACCAAAAAAAAAATAAAAATAGTAATAATAATGAGAAGAATAAGAGGAAGCAGACAACGACCCAGACAGCAAAATGCTGGAGTTTGCTTTGTGTGTGTGTGTGTGTGTGTGTGTGTGTGTGTGTGTGTGTGAGTGAGTCAGTGTTATCACAAAATATTACAAATGTATTTGTTGTTTGTCATGCACAGTATCGATCCTGGCTAGGGTTGTGCCGATAGATGATATCATCATCCATCGGTAATGGACAGCTGGCATCACGAAGGACGCCAACATCGTGATGCCAAAGAATCCTCTACTTTTGTATTTTTGAAGCCGCTGCTATTGTCATCATTACGGTGCTTGGCATTGAAATAAACTGAAACATTACCGTAAAATCCTTAGTAGCAGCTGCTCAGGTAGCAGGACTGAGCTGACAGAGGTTGTCAACACAAGCCTCAAGCAGAGTGAATTTTATAGCTACAAAAAAAACCGCGATGGAATAAAAAAACTTGTGAACTAAGCTCTAATATTGTTTGCTGCATATGAGTTCAAGTAAGTGTCTGATTCCATACATTTATTTATGTGACCCAAGTTTCTACAACGGAGAGTCTTGAGGCAGGTTCTCCCTCCGTAGTAGCCTAAAGTGAAAGCAACAAATCATTCAGCAATTGCTACAGTTTACCATTTCATGTTTCACGGAAATTCGACTCAAAATGTTTTAATCTCTCCGCTATGGAGATGTCTTGTGAAGTAGCCACACAAGATTGTAGGCTACACTTCTGATTAGCCCACTGTCAAGAGGGAGTGCAAGCGATTCCATGTCTGCCCATGTCTTCATGGCTTCACCGCAATTGTTAACATTGATGAATTAAAAAGTCTCGCTATGTGCTAAAGAAACATTCGTGTCGGGTTATTTGCTAACTCGAGCTAAAATCCATTGCAAAACCTCGAGAGGGCACGCGTGGGTTCTCATCTTTTCCATTTGACAAACGTTCTGGGCTTCCCTGCACTGTATGGCTAAAGTTATGTATGGAAAAACGCAGTGACACAGCTTGTCTTGAAATAGAACTACACCGATAAATAGCACACTCTAGTAGCAGCCTGCAGTAGGCTACATTAGTAGGCTGCATCGTGAAATTTATTGAAAAAAAGTTTCCACGCAGTGGAGTTTGGAAGAGTAGCGTGTTTGAAGCAGCTGATGGTGGCACGAGAGACAAGAAGGGCGATGGGGAGGGTTTGGGGGGGGAGTCGCTCTCACAGACATCAGAGCGACCATCTCTGTTGCAGACTAGCGCAGTTGGAGGAGGTTTAAACATTTTTTTTGTAAGAATTTAAAAATTGTTAATATGTTTATACGTCTTTTTTTTTTTCGATTTTCGAATAACATTCGAATAGTGGCCATCAAATTTCGAATAGTGTTTTTGCCAGAAATGTACATCCCTACTCCTAACCAGTCAGTTATTGGAGAGTGCTGTGGAAGTTTATGGTGACTATTAACCTCTTAATATGTCTTCATATTGCAATGTTTCTGTCACACAATGCTTAGGTTCATTTCATGTCATGTGGTGTGACTGCTCTCATAGAAGGAAAAAAGTTTTTTTTATAAATGAAAACACATATTAAGATTAAACACAATATCATTATCAAGTTAGCATGAGCTCAGTTGTCAGTCATGTATACAAAATGATTAAAATGATTATAATAACCCTTATGTTGTGTTCGGGTCATTTTTGACCCGTTTTCAAGTTTTAGTGTGAAAAAAACACACTTTCCTTCATTTTCTTGGGATAAGGCTTCATCTAATCCTCAGTCACAATCATTGCAACACACAAAAAATATGTTTTATCATTTTAGTAAATTTTAAAGGTCCAAAAAAAAAAAGTTACATCTGTGGTGTTCAGGGTCAAAATTGACCCGGCATAGATTTTTGGCTGTTGTATGCATTTCTGAAAAGCTGTTGGTTGCCCCTTGTCTTTAGTTTGGTGATTTATGGTGAGGAAAATATATTTCTTGCCTGAAAATGTTTTTGCCAGCTTTTTCATATTCCAAATCCAATATGGCCGCCGGACAGTCCCATACACTACAATACGTCATATGTCCTGTTGTGAAAGGAGTACAGATGTATTTCTGGTGTCTACTCATATGTTTTCATGGTCAGGGAATCCATTTTTGCATTATATAATGAGATTCTTTGCACATTTGTTTGCAAAATGCATTTTTGCACATTATTTTTTCCAAAAAACGTATCAAAAAATCATAATGGCACCCAAACATGTAGAACTGGTCTTATACTTTCCATAGAGTTGATGTGGCAATGACATAATGGTCCATGTTCATGGCATAGGGGATTCAGATGAATAGTGTGACTTTTTTATGTTAATTGATGTGTTCATTTCCAATATCTTTGCATTAGATTGGTGGAATAGCTGTGACTCGGACAGAATTGTTATTTTGTATATTTACCACACTAAAATCATATAAATATTGAAAAACACCAAGTCAACATATTTAAACATTGATTTTATGCACTGAAAAACTAATTTAGTTGACATTTGGTCTTTATCCTGCTATAAATCTCTTTGGGTTGGTTTGGACCTCAACACCACAAATGATGATATTTTTCAATATTAGAGAAAAAACAATAAAATAAATGTGGGGGTTGTTGTACTCTCATATCAGCTGTAATACATGGACAACATAATCACTAATTGTATCACTTTAGGAGGTATTAATAGTGAATTTATGCAGATTTTGATAGTTTTGGTCATCAAAAACGATTTGCATAATGTAAGATAAAAGACCTGTAAAGTCAAAAAGATGAATAGGCTACATAAAGTAATATTTCCATGGATATGAATACATACCAAGATAACCATGAGATGAAAAACAATATTTGATGATAACTAGTGTTTTTAGGTATTTTATGGCTGAGTTTTGTTATCACGGGTCAAAAATGACCCGAACACCACAGGTGTATGCAGCTTATGAACACAACACAAGGATTAAAATGGCCATAATGCAATGAATTTCCTGTGGCATGACTCCATTTTCCTGCGGTGTGACATGTCTATGCAATGTGTTGATGCAGGACACATTTTCCCAAAAAATGGCAAAAATAAGGCGAAATTCGACAGACCACTAAGTGCTTCATTTTTTTCTATATTTTTTTCCAATTTTTTCCATCACTTTTTTCAGGAATTTGATTTTTTTTTTTTTTTTTTTTTTGGCGTTACACCCTTAAACGTCAAGCACCCAAATGTATTGATGATTGCAAGACAATGGACCAAACAAATATATTCCACACATCTGCGGACATTAGACCTGTCAAACATGTTGCACACATGAACATACATAATGACATAAGACCACTGAAACATGCAACACATATCTGCACATTAGACAGATCATCAAACAAATTGCACAAATCTGTAAACATAAAGATACAGTATAAGACTACTACTAGAAGACTAATAAAAGTGTCATCTAAATTTTGTTTTCTTTGTTGTGTGTCATACACAGTTTCCCTCCTGGTGTATTGGGTATGGAGATACAACAGGCCCACAAAACTCACCTGTTGGAGAGGTCCAAGTGTCTGATGGAAGGACTCCCATATCAGGGAAGCTCCACACTGCTAAGGAAGATCTACACAGACCTCTACATCACGGCAGGGGGAGGATGGGGGGTCAATGAAGAACATGAGGTCAGACAGATAGAGAGGGCATCCTGGAGAGAAGCAGCACAAGGCAGGCCAATCAAATGCAGTGACATCATCAAACACTTATCTGAAAAAGTCAGTCAGCTATCTAAACAACAAAGGGCATCCTGGAGAGAAGCAGATGAAGATGAGGATTCTGAAGATCTAGAGGGAGAAGATGAAGACTTCTACATCACGGCAGGGTGGAGAGGATTTGTCATTAATGAACACGAGGTCAGACAGATAGAGAGGGCATCCTGGAGAGAAGCAGCACAAGGCAGGCCAATCAAATGCAGTGACATCATCAAGCGCTTATCTGAAAAAGGCAGTCAGTTATCTAAACAAGTCAAGCCCTCATCTAAACAAGTCAAGATGTCTAAGAAAGTCAAACCAATTGGAATTGTGCTGACAAAGGGAGTGGCTGGCATTGGAAAAACCGTCTCTGTGCAGAAGTTCATTCTGGACTGGGCTGAAGGCACGTCCAATCAGGATGTTGACTTCATATTTCCTCTTCCTTTCCGTGAGCTGAATCTGATGAAGGACAAAACCATCAGTCTAGTTGATCTCATTAGGCACTTTTTCTCATATGTGAAGGATCCAAGAGTCGTCACCAGTTTAGAGAACAGAGTCATGTTCATCTTTGATGGTCTTGATGAGTGTCGACTTCCTCTAGATTTTCGCTGCAACCCAGAGTGCTCTGATGTGACAGAGTTAGTTCCAGTTGACGTGCTGCTGACAAACCTCATCAAGGGAAACCTGCTTCCCTTTGCTCTCCTCTGGATCACCACCCGGCCAGCAGCAGCCAATCGGATCCCTCCAAAGTTTGTTTACCAGGTGACAGAAATAAGGGGATTTAACGACTCACAGAAGGAAGAATACTTCCTGAAGAAGCTCTGTGATGAGAGCCTGGCCAGCAGAATCATCGCTCACCTGAGGTCATGCAGGAGCCTCTTCATCATGTGCCACATTCCAGTCTTCAGCTGGATTTTAGCTACAGTAGTAGAGAGAACATCAGATGGATCAGGGAGTGTAAAGATGCCAAGGACTCTCACTCAGATGTACACACATTTCCTGATCATTCAGGTCAGAATTAGAAATACCAAATACACAGAGCTAGAAGAGAGAAACGAAGAGATGATTTTCAAACTGGGCAAACTGGCTTTCCAACAGCTGGAGATAGGAAATCTGATTTTCTATGAGGGAGACCTAAGGCAGTGTGGCATTGATGTCACAGAAGCATCCGTATACTCAGGAGTGTGTACTCAGATCTTCAGAGAGGAGGCTGGACTGTACCAGGGGAAAGTGTTCAGCTTTGTGCATCTCAGTATTCAGGAGTTTCTGGCAGCGTTATATGTGTTCCTCTGTTTCATCAGCAGAGGAAGAAAAATGTCTGACCAACAGCAAACCTCTGAGCTCTCTGCTCTGCTCAGGGTGGCAACACTTCATGACCTACACAAGACTGCAGTGGATCTGGCGTTGCAGAGTAGGAATGGACACCTGGACCTTTTCCTTCGCTTCCTCCTGGGCCTCTCACTGGAGTCCAATCAGAGTCTCTTAAGACAACTACTGCCACAGACAAAAAGCCGATCACAAAGCTCAGAGCAAACAGTCCAGTTACTCAAACAGGAGATCAGAGATCATAGGGAGGCAGACAGAAGTGTCAACCTGTTCTACTGTCTGAATGAGTTGAATCAGCATGCTGTAGTGGAGCACATTGAAAAGAGCTCAGGAACACTGACTATAGAGATGCTCTTACCAGGACAGTGGAAGACTGAGAAGTTTAAGTTCAAGACTTCAACAGAGTATCTGGATGGATTTGACCTGCAGAAGTACATACAGACACCAGAGATGGATCAGACTGACCTCCTCAGCCCAGATGACGTCCTCCAGAAGCTGACTGATGTGTTCACATCATCCACCTCAGCAGAGTGAGTGTGCCTTTCTTTCTTTCTTTCTTTCTTTCTTTCTTTCTTTCTTTCTTTCTTTCTTTCTTTCTTTCTTTCTTTCTTTCTTTCTTTCTTTCTTTCTTTCTTTCTTTCTTTCTTTCTTTCTTTTTTTCTATCTATCTAGCACCGGTAATGTAGGTACACAGTCGCGTAATCAGAATTCTCACACGGACCGCACCACGTATGTAATTGAAGTTACGTTAATGTATGGGAAGCTGCATGTGGATTTACTCCTCGTGCGGCTATACCAGGAATTGAAGGTAAAAATCTTGTTTGGGAATTTAATTAATTATGAATTAATTAATATTAATAAACAAATTAATTAAAATGTAATTTAAGGACCGTCTCATAAAATCCTTGGTTAAGGACCGTCTCATAAAATCCTTGGATTATCAATCACAATATTCAACAATAAATTGCTAAACACAGAATTAATAATAAGTTTTGTACTGGGGTTACTCAGCGGGGCACAGTGAACAATGAGACCTATTCTCTGTGATCAGCTGGGGTACACAAGCACAAAGGTTGATCTGAAGGCAAAGTTCTAATAATAGGTTGGTTGGGTGTACAAAGTAACAAGGACAACAAAATGCAATCAAATGATTTACTTTTATTAACTACTAGGATAACTAATAAAATGCATTACATTCAAAGTCGGTTAAATGGAATAATAACAATAATAAGGCACAATAATATAAAACAAGAAAGAAATAAAAGAGGGGAAAAGAAAGAAGAGGGGAACAGGCTTTCAGCCTGTGTGTGTGTGTGTGTGTGTGTGTGTGTGTGTGTGTGTGTGTGTGTGTGTGTGTGTGTGTGTGTGTGTGTGTGTGTGTGCGTGTGCGTGTGCGTGTGTGTGTAGCAGAGGTCTGGTTGCTATAGGCTACCACGTGTGTGTGGTTGACTAAGCTAGCATTAGCTACAGAAAGCATAGACAATGGAAAGGCTACTGATAAGTAGCTGCTTAGCAAAGGCCTAATGTCGATTAGGCAGGGCCCAAAGGGTCCACAACAATGTCTGGGGTTTCTGTAATAAATGCACACAATTGCTAGTGGAATGGCGAGAGAAATGAAGGGGATGAGAGAGTAGTAGTCAGTGGGAGGAACTCACGCTGATTACTATGTATGTGTCTGTTGCTGGGCAACAATGGCGTCCTCTCGGCTAGGTTAACGTTAGCATCAGAACCGTGAACAATAGGGATAGCTAGCAGCTATGTAGCAAGTAAACCGTGTGGTTTCAGGCGCTTCAAGTCCCTTGGTGGACGTGCAAATGTATCAAAGGGTTCTGGAATTAACGATAACAAGTCCGAGTAGAACAGGGAGAGAAATAAAACGAAATAAAAGAAATAGCAAGTGGGAGACGTTGCCGTCTACGCAGCCATTACGAGTTGTAAAACTACAGGAAGTGGGGTTTCAGCGCTGCAAGCCCAACTTGGCTAATGGCTAACTTGCAGAGCGCTCAGAGCAGGGTTGACTATTCAGAGAATGGGTTACTACAGATTATGCACTCAAAGTGTATAAAAGAGTCCCGAAACGCTCGGAGGGTTCTGAGAATCAAGTATTTAGAAAGGGAGAGAGTGAAAGAACGCGAGAGAGGGAGAGAAAGACAGAGAGGGGAAAGAGAGATGGAATTCTAGTGGCTATGCGTGTCTGTGTAAACAAATGGTTAGCGTTGCTTTGCTAACCTAGGGCCTGCTATGGCCCGTTACAACAAAGGCGCAGCGCGTGTACTTCTGGACTAGTAAGCGAAACGGACACGCTATGACGGTCCTCGGAGAGTTCCGAACATTGATGGTTAAATCAATACTTGAACTATTCCGTGCGAACGCCACAAGCGGGGTCGCTAGGCTCAGTAGCCAGTAATACAGAATGGGTTAGCAGAGGGGAACCTAAGCTAAGAAGAAGGATAGACAGAGAAGCAGGAGAAATGCAAATAAACATGTGCACATGAAAAATAACTCAAGTCATAGTTCAAAAACACATCTATCTCAGTACATAAGCTATGCCCAGTGCCTACTGTGTGAGATGAAGAGGAAGATCCAGTTTCCAAAGGGCTCGGTACGTCCGTCTGGAAATGGGGATTGCAGTCCACGTTTCTCTCGTCCTCGGGGGGTGCAAAAGTCTTTCTTTGTTGCGGCTTCGAGATTCTTCGGTTGAATCCCAAATGCGAGAAGTTTGTTCCACGGAGGCGTGCGTGGCCTTTCTCGCGGTGAGCTCGCCTTAGCCCACAGTGTCCGGAAAGTCTTCAGATATGACCAGGCAAGATCTAAGACTTGACGTGAGGAATTCTTTGCAAAGGTGTTTTAAGCTTACAGTGTGTGTAAGATGAACTAAGCAGTCTATGTTTGTTATTCGGCCAGATATCAAACAATACTTTGTCCAAAATTGTTGCGCAAGTCTCTATAGTGTCTTGTCCGTCCCGCAGTCAAAACTAGAGTGAGGAACAATGGGCCCTTGGGAAACACTTCACGTGTGGCCAGGTGATTGTGAAAGGGGCTTTGGTCACAGCGCCTCCTAAAGGAGGAGGACTGAGAACAACATGGCAGGGACCCTGGGCCAGCCATTTGGCAATCAGAGGGAAAGTAACTCTTATACTAATGATTATTGATGACCTTCGTCTCAATCATCATCAGTTTGAGTCACATGATTCTCATAACTTTGTCATGAGTTTCTCTGCGTAGAGAAGTGGCAGGAATTGTACCTACACTATCTATCTATCTATCTATCTATCTATCTATCTATCTATCTATCTATCTATCTATCTATCTATCTATCTATCTATCTATCTATCTATCTATCTATCTATCTACAGTTGAGGACGATATTACAGTTTTTCTCAATTGGTTTTGTAAATTTCTCACAACAGAATAATGATTCTCAAAAGTCTTTGTTCAATTGTGACTTCCTGGTGTTACCTGTGCACATGGTCAAATCAGTTTCTCATTGTTTTCGGCATATAGCAAATGCTCTCGTCCACCATGCCATGGCTATATACAATTCTCAGTGATATCGTACATTATCAATTGCTTTTGTCATATCACTCAAAAAGCTGTGTCACTGAATGCATGAAACTATCTCAATCGTATCCGATCAACGTAATATAAAGCTGAATTTACAACATTTCCCATCCAATCTAAACAACATTTCGCTTCAGAAAAGATCCTCAAGAGTGTACTATTCAATTGACAACATGAGAAATTGACTTGACTAGCTTGTCCATACACTATATATAAACTTTATTCACAGACTCAACGTCCAGATACAATACAATACATTATAAAAGACATACAAAACATTAAAAACATAACCCCCCCCAAGCACACACACACACACACACACACACACACACACTCACAAACACACACACACACACACACACACACACACACACACACACACACACACACACACACACACACACACACACACACACACACACACACACACACACACACACACACACACACACACACACACACACTCATTACTTTAAAAATACTCAGACTGACTATAGGCCCATGTACAATTGACTTTTCCAATGTTTCCAGATGTCTGAATTGTATTGGGTATCACTTTCCTTTACATTGGACAAACACAGTATAATACCATTTCTTGATGAAGTCAATCTACACATAAATTTATACATGAGATTCCTAAGAATAGCCTGAAATGTGGGCACATTTACAGAGACAAACAGAGTACTTGCACTTTCCCACCTGGGAGCCTTAAGCAGGATTCTAAGAGCATCATTGTACGCCTCCTTAATCTTATTTATTTTTGCTCAACTGTAGCTACACCAAAGATGAGCTGTGTACAGTGGTGTACAGTAAGTCCTGAACAGATATATATTTTACTTCCATTGTACACATATAGAATTTTCGTGCCAGCATATTTGCTTGAGCATAACGTTTGCAACATTTGTGCTGAATATCATCATCATCACATAGGTCACTCCTAAGAATGTGACCTAAGTATTTAGCTTTGGTTACAGTTGTCAGCTCACTGTCATTTAGAGAAAAAGAAGGGAAGTGTAGCTTTTATCCTCCTTATTCCTAAAAAGCATTACAACACTCTTTTTAGAGTTATATTTGATGTCACACTCTATACCATACTCTGAGCAGACTCTGAGCAGTTGCTGAAGACCAGCACTATAGGGAGACAGGACAACCAGGTCATCAGCATACAATAAATGATTAATGACCTTATCCCCAACCATACACCCAGTCTTACATTAATTTAATTTCCTGGATAGATCATCCATGTAAAGATTAAAAAGAAAAGGGGAAAGAATACCACCTTGCCTGACCCCATTGGTGACCAAGAACTGGCTAGAGAAAGCTTGGCCCCATCTAACCTGCATGGTTTGATGGGAATACCAGTACTGTAAGATTCATATTAAGTATAAAGGGACCGCTCGTTGATGTAGTTTTAAAAACAGTTTCCCATGGTTAACACGGTCAAATGCCCTGGACGCATCTAAAAAACATGTAAATACTGTTGAGTTCTTCTTCTTATATGTATATATGATCTCTTTCAATGCATATATACACAAATTTGTTCCATGTTTATGCTTAAAACCAACTTGATTGTCAGTTGTTTCCACATATCCTTGGAGCCTCTCTAAAATGATCCGCTCTAGAACTTTGGAAATTATACTAGCAAGTGCAATGGGCCTATAGTTGTCAATACTAGATGCTTTACATGTTTTATCTTTGATAACTGGTACCAGAAGCACAGATAACAAAGAGTGGGGCAATATGCCATGTGCTAATAGGCCAGAGAAACACAAGGCAAGTAGCACTGAGAGTCTGTAACTAGCATATTTCAGATGCTCAGCAATGATTCCCAATGGCATTGCACACCTCGTCTGGTCTAATAACCATACCAACATCATGACTAACATCATCTACTTTAAAAGCAGCACGTTGAACACAGTTAAAAAATTCCCCAAAATGCTTCGCCCATATCTCAGCAATATTCTCATCCCCAGATACACCATTTACAGTGGAGGGAAGAGGCATCTTGCTGTTGTTAATGACTTTAACTTCACTCCAGAATTCCTGGATATCATTTTGATAGAGTTTTCTAGCCATTGAGTTTGACCTCATCGTTTGCTCATTTCTTTTCACATAGCATACAGTATATTTAAACCTGGCATTAGTGACCTTCTTATGCTGAAACTCTGGGTCATATTTTACTTTCCCAGCTGCTACCCAGTTTCTTAAAGCCTCTTTTGCCTCAGAGTGGAGCTCTGCCACTTATTCATTCCATCCGGGCCTGATCTTTTGTTTTTTCTTATCTTGAATAAAATGCTTACCATCAATAATCAAACATTTCACTATATTTTCATACAGGTTGACTAAGTTATTCTGGTGAACTTAATTTTGACAGTAAGTATCACAGCAGAAAACTACATGTGGTATAGGAACACTGCTCAAGCTATTATCAGTTAATGTAGTGTACTTCCGAAGGTCACACTGAGAGAGCTTAGCCCAGTCTATCTTTCTACAAGTATGTTGTCTTCCATTATTAGTTGCCAGTGCTGGTAGACTATTCAGATTCAATACCATAGAGATGGGAATGTGGTCTGATATGGACATATCATACAGAATCTTTATCTCAGATAAACAGTCATGGGCATCAGCAGTGCATATACAGTGGTCTAGCCAGGATGTTGTATGCCATGCCTCACTGATATATGTATAGTTATTCTCATGCATCAGCACTTTACTGGAGAGGACTAATTTACTGTTTTGACAAAAGTGCTGCAAGTGTTGTCCAAACAGAGACTGGATATCTGAAACATCAGAATTCAGATCACCCACCACAAATATAGATGTGCTTTCACTTTCTGTAATAAAAGAGCTGAAAATTCATTTTCGTTTTGGTTGCATTCATATGGAGTATACACATTTAAAATAATAAAGTCATTTTTCTCAAATGTAACTATGATCGCTATAGCCCAGTCCACATCTAAGCGTATCACAGTTATCACTGGATCATACTTTTTTTGCCAGAATATGGCCACACCACCAGGTATCCGGCCACGTACTAGTCCCAAACTTAAATCAGTTGTAGACTCTCCTGCCCCGTAGAAGTCATTATGCACCGAATTAAGTCTCTCGAGATCCTGTTTGGCCAGCAGGGTCTCTTGTATGCATAGAATGTCCGCGCTGTCAAAGAGTTGGTCAATCACAATGCGTCGCGCTTTGTCACTAGCGCTCTGACCTAAGCGCAGTCCCCGCGCATTGTAAAACACAACTCTCATGGCAGCAGTCCAACCTTGACCGCGGCAGATGCCCCGGCCTCAGACACATTATTATTGCTCCTTGCCACCCCAAGAGTTTTTAAATCCACAGTTTTTCGTGCCTCGAAGAAGCGGCGCACAAAGATTCCTTCTGGCCAGAGCTCCGGCTCATACATTTCTTCGACCTTTGCGCATTCTGCTGTAATTTTAAACGAATTATATCGCTTTTGAACACTGTCAATCTTTTGGCAAGTCACATCCCGATGTAGTTTGCCTTTGAGGTAACAAGTCAATTCTTCCGAATCTACATCGGGGGAAAATCTTGAGGCGAAGGCACTCACCAGCTTGGTTTTAACGACCCGTATAGATCCACAGGCACCGGTTCCAACGACACCACTTTTCTTCTCCCTCCGAGTTGAGTTCAACCGTGGTTTTTGGCGAGGCTGGGATGTCACTTTATCAGACATGTGCTGTCGTTGTCGCCCCTTCTTGACTACACTGCTGTATGGTGGGGAAGCAGGTAGAATAGGAAGATGGATTGCATTCCCCACTGCCGTGTTTACCGCAGGGTCCATGACACTAGGCGTGCGCCCGGGCTCGATGTGACAGTAGGCTCCGTGCCCACAGGTACCCGCCTCGCGTCGTCCACACCTGGGTTCGCAGCCTCCTCCTCACTGCCCGGTGGCAGGGCCGCATTCTTCGCGGGGGTTCCGCACTTCTCAACAGCACACAGACGCTGGTTTAGTCCGATTGCATTCGAGCGGAGGTCATCACTGTGTCCCGTCTGCTCAGACACCGCTTGCTTCAGGGATGATGTGTCCGCACTCACACGTTCCAATGTCCGCAGCATACATGAAACGTCAATGCTGTTGTAGGTTATAGGAGGAAGTTCATCGAGGTTATGTGACAAAAAGCGAGGGATGTTTTCCCCGGCCTCGTTAAGCACCTTTAGACAACTCTTGACATTGTTTGCGTCTTTCTGTGGCCCTTTGTGCGTAACAAAACGCTGCGTTGTATTGGGGCACAGATCAAAGTGCCTTCTTCGAGTTTTCGGACCCAAAGTGATTCACAGTCAACAGTATAATGTCCTCCTGACTGAGTGTCTTCATTTTTACCACAAGAAAGTTCCACCAATGTTTTGCCGTTTGCTGTAGTATAAATCTCTGGTTTTAGTCGTGCTTTACTCAGAGTGGCAGCACCTTTACCTGCATCGGCCGCCATCTTGGATCATCACTATGACACAATGACTAACCTTTCTGCTGGCGCTGATACGTTCATTGACACAAAAACTTGGTTTTTAAAGACAAATAAGGGTTTTGAGCAAGAGACTCGGTTTTGCACGTTATCCACCGTGATTTGCCATTTGTTAAAGCTGTTTTGAGAATTAATATTATGTTTTGCAAATTGATAGAGAGATTCGAGAAATGTACAAAACCAATTGAGAAATACTGTAACATCCCGTTCCCAGTTTCAGCTTACAGTTTTTCTCGATTGCTTACACACATTTTTCGGAATCAGTTCTCGAATTCTCAAAACTCTACACACAAATCTCCAAACCTCACACACAACTGGCAAAACTCCTCACTACCTCTGAAAAATGCACGTCTTGTCTCAAAACAATGTACTCTCTTCTAAAAAGGTAATTTTGTTCTCAAATCACACACACAAGCAGTCATTTTAACACACTCTTATGTGAACCATTGAACACTAATATGCACAAGGTAAAACTCTATACTCAACTTGATACACAGTAGAAACCTATTTTCTTCAGTGTTCTACTTACTAAAGAGGGTATTTTTCTGTAGTAAAATACTGAAATATTGTTTTTAGACTCAGAGTACACAGATGTGTATATATTTTACATATTTTTCTGACATTTAAAAAATTGCACTAATTTATTGTAAAATATTGGGTAACCACATGAAAGAGATGTCTTGTATACCATATTTTTTAGTTAAAAAACTAAACAAATGTGTTTTTTCATCAATATGACATGTAATGTGTGTCCTTATGGGGTGATGATTTCAGATTGTAAAGCGGTATGAAGAGAGTTGAACATAGTATGGCAGTTGATTTTAATATTTTGAATGACAGTGTGTTCAATGCGACAACCAGGGTTTTTCTTCATGAAAATTGTGTGTAATCCAGAGAATTGTGTGTAGTGGTTTGAAAAGAGTGTGTTTTAAAACTTAAATGTAAGTGTAAAGAAGGAATTGTGTTTAGTGTTCAGTGACATTGGTTAGGGGAGTTGGGAAATGGGTGAGATGTTCCGAGAATTGTGTGTGAAGTACCAGAAATTGTGTGCAAGCATTCGAGAAAAACCGTAATAGGAACCAATACAAATCCAATTATATTCATCATTAATTATAACCAATACCAATACAATACGAATAAGAAGTATTAACATTTGATCTCTATATATGAGGTCTATATATGAGCTTCATCAAATCCTTGTCTAGTACAAATTCACCATTTATAATAGAAGTGTGATGTGCACTTAACTACATACTGTATATACAGTATAACAGAGGGACCATTGGGTTAATGTCATGCAGGTCTCGATTTTGCCCCGAGGGGCGTAATTGCGCATTTTGGTTATTTCATTGAAAAAAAAGTTAAAAACAAATAATTTACGGGTCGTATGTTTGACACCCCTGATCTAGTGGCATGCTTGGGAACTCTCTGTGTTGTACGGTCTGACAGCAATGACTCATAGAAGCAGATGTGTGCTTTTCCATCCAGAAAAAGAAAATATTCAGAGAAAAAAAACATCTTATTTCAGTCCAGACTAATTTCGTTTTCCTTTTGAAAAGTTAGCTGTGTGCCATTTAAGATTTTTCAGTGCTACAATGCTCTACTGCCCTTGTGATAAATAACTAGATTCGGTTTTGGTGGTAGGCCTAAATGAAAGTAGGTTCATGATTAATTCCTGTGAATTCAACTCAAACCTCATGTCTAAAGTCCAAATATTCACTGGCATATGCTAATTGCTGTCTTTGGAAATGACTAGAAGAGTATTTTAAAAGAATGTCTGTACAGCACCTTTGATAGCATTGTTGAATTGTCGCAAGCTCTTAGCAGCATTGCATCATTAGGCCTACAGTGACTGGATTGTAGGGGTAATTGCAGTTATGCAATTGAGATTACATTAATGGGCTCGACGAATAACTCCTCATACCATGGGTAACCAAGATATGTAGGAACAATCGCGTTTTGGGAGATTTATCAATTATGACTTATGTAACAAGCTCGACTTATGTAAGTCACAATTAATCAATCAAAAATGTAAATAAATCAGTCTCATTAATAAATCAGTCTCATAAATAAATCAGTCTCATAAGTAAATCAGTCTCATTTGATTTGGATATTAATCTCAGTATTTCACAATGAATTGCAAAAGATCAAGACTAATATGAGTACTTGTACACGTTGTGATTGGCAGTACAATGAAGCAGTCGCCTTCCAGGTATGAGACTGTTAGCTAGCACGAGCTCAGAAAGTTGCAGAGAGCACAGGACAATTAATGTCTGGCGGACAGTACAGTGGAAAGGTTCTACTCAAATTGTACCGAGAGGTACGGGGGTTGTCCTGGGGTTTCTACAAACGTGATTATTCTCGAGGGAGAGGGAGAGAGGAAAAGGGAGAGAGAGAGAGAGAGAGAGAGAGAGAGAGAGAGAGAGAGAGAGAAGCGGTGACTGTGTGTCAGTAGGAACAGCTTATGCTGTGGAGATTAGCAGCTGGCTAGCTAATCAAGGCAGGGCCTGTTGAGGCCGTGCACACAGTAACAAGCAGGCGCGCACAGATGTTTAGTAATTGCACGATCGCATTCGAGAGGTTCACGGAGCGTTCCGTGAACATTTATCCGTGAACATTTATATGCGTCCAAACAATGCTTGAAAACACTCCGATCGTTTCGAATGAGACGTAGCAACTAGTAAACAACCGGGAGAGAGTTAGTGATAGCAGATTGCTAACTGAACAGAAGGGGAGACAAAAGGGGATCAGACATGTATATGAAAATCAGCTGAGCTTACTTCAAAACACATCTAAACTGACAGTAGAGTAATATTGCCCAGATATGCCTACTGTGAAGGAGATGAAAAGGCTTCCAGCCTTCTCAGGAGAGAGTGGTTATCCTCGGAGGTTGTGGTCGGCTTGTTCAACACAGCGCTCGCAGTCTGTGTCCAAGGCGTCCGATACTCGGTGTGTAGGCGAGTGTCCACAACAGCACACGCAGTCTGCAGGGTCCAAACGTCCGCTCCAGCGAGACAGGAAGGGTTGGGAAAAGTTACACGCACAGTCCGGCCGTGCGATGCTTTAGGCGTGAAACAATTGATGCATCAAAGTTCCACAAATGAATCCGGATGAAGTCTTGAGCAGGAACGTCCAGGCTACCGACTTGTTAATGGGCTACTGCCTTCCAACAGTAGAAACCAAAGACTCTGTTGTCTCTGATTGAAACTTTGCAAAGAAAATGAACTTACAGCTGTTTAGGGATGAACTAAGCGTTACATTATCTGTATTCGGCCTAAATATCAGATAAAAGCTATGTTCAGAGTTTGTGTGCACAGTCTCTTGTACTGCACGGCAGCGCAGCTCCGTCCTGCTTCAGAGCAAACGGAGAAGAGAGACAGTATACTGTTTGTAGCATGGTTTTGTATTAGCTTACTGTAGATCACTGTAAGGGGGCGTCCTTCAGTGGTACATTGTAAACAGTCTTTTGGGCTCAGCGCCCTCTAGTGGAAGGGAGGAGAAATGGCTGGGAGACCCTACACTGGATTGTAGTATTGAAGTCCTTATTAGTATTGAACTCTTTAATGTGCAGACTTAAATTATTGATGGGAAATTTGAAATTACATAAAAACACAGATGGTAGAAAAATACTTTCATTAACCCGCAGACACCTAAGCATTTCCTTAACACCTAATTTTACTAAGTCTCTGATTCAGAGACTTGTATGTTCATTTTCGAGAATTCTGTAGAAACATTGAAAATCTGCAATAGTGGGCGTCAGTGAAACACTTATCTACATGATTCTCACATACACAAACACAGATAGCCTACAGGTGTACACACCTGTCTGTGTATTCCAATGGATTAGCACCCAGGTATTATGCATCATACTTTTCTCAAAACCTTATGTTTCCCACATTTCTGGCACATCAAAATCACATCTTTGGAGAAAAAAAAGAGTAGCCTACATATTAAATAATTCCTTCTACAATGGTTAAAATTCATTCAGAAAAAGACAGATAGCAGTCGGCTATATAAAAACATCTCCAAGGAAGAGCTGGAGCTGTATGCAAAGACCAGCTACCCTGAAACACACCACTTGGCTCCCCAGGCTACATCCCATGTCCACCACCTCCAACCATCGCCTTTGACATCTCCCCCAAGACAGAGCGAGCTTGCAGAGGTCCTGAGGAAAGCACGATCAGCCTCGGCACCTGGGCCAAATGGACTCCCCTACAAGTTCTTCAAGAACAGTCCACAAGTGACAGCAGTCCTGTGGAGGCTCATGAGGGTGGCTTGGAAAAAGGGATCCATTCCGTCTGAGTGGCAGCAGGCAGTTGGTGTATTCAAAAAGAGGCAACCTCTACCACCATCAAGCAGTTCAGAAGCATAGCTTTACTGAATATGGAGGGGAAGCTTTTCTTTTCAATCCTTACAAGGAGGATGACCAACTTTCTGACTGCCAATGGATACATCGACACAACTTGCCAGAAGGCGGGGATCCCTGGGTTACCTGGATGTACCGAACACTCAGCCGTGATCTGGGAGCAGATTCAACGGGCCAAAAGGGAGCGCACTGACCTCCATGTGGTGTGCCTAGACTTGGCCAATGCATACGGGTCAGTTCCGCACAAGCTGATTGATTACGCGCTAGAATTCTTCCACATTCCAACGTCAGTCAGCAGCATCATAGGCAGGTACTTTAGCTTAACCTCAGAAGGCTCTGCAACAGGGTGGCAACAACTGGAGGTGGGCATCACTATGGGCTGCGCAATCTCCCCAATACTCTTTGTGGCTGCAATCGAGATCGGTCATCCTCCGTTTGAGGCTACCATCAGGAGAGAGGCTCCCTGCACTGAGAGGGTACATGGACGACGTGACAACCATCCTACAGACGGCTCCATATACATCCAGGGTTCTCAAACGCTTGGATGAGCTTACCCAGTGGGCGAGAATGAAGATCAAGCCAGCCAAGTCCCGGAGCCTGTCAATCAGAAGAGGAGTAAGCACCGATAGGGTGGTGTTCACGGCAGGAGGTGAGAGGATACCTCTGCTATCGGAGCAATCTATTAGGAGCCTTGGGACGGAATACACTGACCTCTCTGACAGGCAGATGGGCAAACTTGTGCAACAACAACTAGGTCACGGCCTGGCCAGGATTGACAGCAGCCAACTCCCAGGGGAAATTCAAACTGTAGTATAATCAGTTCACACTATTCCAGCGTGTGATGTGACCACTTAAAGTGTGCAAAATACCATCATCCACAGCCAGCAAGCTGGACAGCATTGCGAACACATGGTTGGGCCTCCCTCGCTGTTTTTCTAACACAGGACTGTTCGGAAAGAACACACTTCAGGAAAAGGCCCGCCTTGTGTTCGATCTGAAGGAGTCCAGGGATAAGAGCTGCGGCAGTAGCCGTACGAGCGGGGCGCAAATGGAGAAGTGGATCAGGCTGTCAGCAGGCTACAGCACAGAGAGCTCACAGGGAGAGTGCAGGTCGGCCGGGCTGGAGTAGGCTTCGGAGAAGCAGTTACCTTCTGGTCAAAAGCCTCAAGGGAGCAAAGGAAGGCCATGATCATGGAAGAAGTTGCTCGAGAAGAACAGGAGCAGTATCTCATCAAAGCCGTGTCCCAGGGAAAGCAAGGGGCGTGGACCAGGTGGGAGGACACCTTCAACAGGGTCATTTCCTGGCAGGACATTTGTCAAGTCTCAGCTTCATGGTTAGAGCAGCTTATGACACTATGACACTCTGCCGTGCCCCCAAACCCTTTCCACCTGGTTTGGGAGTGAGGACAAGTGCCCTCTGTGCGAAAGCGAGAAAGTAGGCCTCCAACACATCCTGGCATCATGCAAAGTGGCACTGTCTCAAGGACGGCTCCGATGGCGGCACAACCAAGTGCTCAGGAAGTTCGCAGAGCACTTGGAGGTGAGAAGAACAACGGTTAACTCCTCAACAGCCAGCTCAACACCTGCCATCTCCTTCGTACGGCCAGGAGAGACCCAGCAACTGACACAAGTCAGTCAAGATCGTTGCAGACCCCTGGAAAGGCGTGGGAAATGGCCTGGACAGGCAACTCAGCTTCCCAAGCGAAATTGTCCTAAGGCCAGACATCGGTGATGTGGTCCGGAGCTGTCAAACGCGTCCTCTTCATTGAGTTGACTGTTCCTTGGGAAGAAGGGATACCATCAGCTCATGAGTTCAAACGGCTGAAGTACACCGAGCTGACAGCAGAGTGCAGAGAAACAGGGTGGGCAGCATCCATACACCCAGTGGAGGTGGGGTGCAGGGGTTTCATCGGGTCAGTGATGAAGCTTCTCTCCACGCTGTTGGAACAACAGGGGCAAGACTTCAGCGAGCGATCAAGGAGCTAGCAGAAGAGGCAGAAAAGGCAAGCTACTGGTTGTGCTTCTCCATACAAGACTTCACTACTGGGTGGCAACGGCTTGAAGTCCGAATCGCAATGGGATGTGCGATTTCTCCGATACTATTTGTAGCAGCATTTGAGATCATTCTCATCATTGCAAGAGAAATGGTCGGAGGGATCAAACTGCCAAATGGTCAGATAAGGAGCTCTATGGACGACGTCTCCTCCCTCCTTCAGACAGCAGCATGTACAGCAAGACTGCTGAAGAGGATGGATGAGCTGATGTCATGGGCCCGAATGAAGATCAAGCCCTCTAAGTCTCGCAGCCCGTCACTTAGGAAAGGAGTCAGGAACAACTGCACCACCTTTCTTGTCGGAGGGGAAAAGATACCACTTCTTGCCGAGCAACCCATCAGAAGTCTGGGGAGGCAGTACACCGCGGAACTATCTGATAAACAGATGGGGAACACCGTCATGAAACAGCTATATGACGGCTTGGCAAGGATCGACCAAAGCCAACTCCCTAGGAAGTACAAGGTTTGGTGCTACCAGTTTACACTCTACCAGAGGGTAATGTGTCCCCTGAAAATGAGCGAGATCCCCTCATCAACTGTGACTAAGATGGATGGGAAAGCCAACTCATTTATACGAAAGTGGTTGGGGTTGCCACGTTGCCTATCTGAAGCTGGCCTCTTTGGAAGAAATATGCTGCAACTATCAATGAAGTCACTACAGTTGGGCTACATGCAAGAGAAGACCAGGTTGGTGCTTGGGCTTCGGTAGTCCACAGACGAGTCAGTCAGGAAGGCTAACGCCAGAGTCCTGACTGGCCGCAAGTGGAACGCCCACACCAAGGTCGACCAAGCTGTAAGCCGTCTGCAGCACAGGGAAATCATGGGCAGAGTGCAGGTAGGTAGAGCAGGCCTAGGATGGGGAGATGCACCAAGATTCTGGTCCAAGGCCCACTGCAAGGAAAGGAAAGAGATGGTGGTGGCGGAGGTGACGAGGATGGAGGAAGACCGCTACAAGATCAAGGCTGTGTCTCAGGGACGGAAGGGAAGCTTGACAACCTGGGAGGGAATCTCAAACAGGAACATCAGTTGGTCAGATGTGTGGAAGATCCCACAGGCAAGGCTCAGCTTCCTTATACGCTCAACCTATGACACGCTCCCCTGTCCTCGGAACCTCCACCAGTGGTTTGGAAATGAGGAATGTTGCGCACTCTGCAATGCTCCCAATGCAAGCCTCCAGCATATCTTGTAAGGCTGTAAAATCGCGCTATCACAAGGCCGCTACAGATGGCGCCACGACCAAGTCTTAAGAAAGCTAGCCAAAGTACTGGAGGAGTGCAGACAGGATAGCAGAATACCATCGCTGACAGAGGACCCCACCACCTTTGTCGCGGAAGGAGGGATCAGAAGTATCAGGCAAAGAGAAACATCAAGGCCCTTCAGTCCCGGCCAGGAGTGGAGCATGAAGGTTGACTTGGACAGGAAGCTTCTGTTTCCCACAGAGATTACCACCACATCTCTCCGCCCAGACATAGTGGCGTGGTCCACAAAGGCAAGAGCGGTGGCTCTCATTGAGCTCACCGTGCCAATGGAGGAAGGAATCGAGGCTGCCTTCGAGCTGAAAAAGGCCAAGTACTCTGAGCTGGCTGCAGAATGCCGAGAGGCGGGTTGGAAGACTACCATCTACCCAGTGGAGGTTGGATGCAGAGGCTTTATGGGGTTGTTGACTATACGCCTCCTAAAGGATGTTGGAGTCACTGGAAGGAGGCTTAAGAAGGCAACAAAGGAACTGACAGAGGAGGCGGAGAAAGGGAGCTTTTGGCTATGGCTGCGGAGGAAGGACAGAAACTGGGGGAAGAACACCGAACTCCCAGACAGCAGCGGCAGGGAACAGCAAGCCTATAACCCATCCATCTTGCACTTTTGGCACTTCACTCAACACTGTTGCCGCCCCAGCAACCAACGCACCCGAGCACAGCTGCTCGGAAGGGGTTAAAGCCAGCAGCCAACGAACACCAAACAGCTCAACTGCCTTTTTTCCCCGTTCTTTTTTTTTTTTTTTAAAGCTTATCAAATGTATGGAACGTATGTATTGTTGGAGCAAGCTGTACGCCAGGAGCAGATTGTCAGTGAGACTGGCCACTCACTGTCGGCCCACCGGCTGGAGTTGGCGGTGTTGTGGTTCAGGGCTGAAACACCAAGGCTGGACACCACCTGACGATATCTGCTTCTGGCGTAAGGCTACAGCTACCTGCGAAGCTGGTTGAGGAAGGCACCTCCTCTGCATGCATTATGAATCGTATTCCCTATGTTTGTCTAGTAATTGATACAATAAATATGTTTGTGTCACATGTCTTTTTTTCTCTCGCTGACCCATGGGCACCGGAGGAGGTGTGACAGGCAGCAATGCCCAGCAGGTATGAACAGCTACCTGTACAATCCTGAGTTAAGATCAGTCAATGTAAGGCACTATATAGCTCTTTGTAAATCTTGCCATTTGCAATGCAATGCGTTTCCGAGGGTCAAATCACAAAAAAACGCATCACAAATCACAAAAAGACTTAAATTGTGACTCATTACTGTTTGACATAATCAAACAGGTTGAGGTTAGCTTGAGACCTAAAACGTAAGGGTGCAGTTATAGGGTACACTTTGGAAGGGATTCAGTGACAGTGCCTTACAGCGGGTTTTAGGGTTGCCAAATGTGATCAATGATTACCAACCCAAAAACACTAAAAAGAACGTCTTAAGACTAAAATCCTACCAGAATTAGCCAGAAGTCTTGATTTATATGACCACCAATCTACAGAATACGAACCTGCCCAAAGCCTTTTTTTAACCCATACATGATCGGAAACCGCTCCATCTGGTAACACTGACGGGTGTCATAAGAACCCGAGAAAATCATTCTCTTTATCTATTCTATAGTGTTTGAGTGTTTTTTTTCTTTGTGTAAGAGCATGCCCCTGTGAAATTCACATGGCTAGTCTTACTGCACTGAAAAAATAAATAACAGAAAGTAGACAATGAAATCAAGCGGGCGAAGTTGGTGTCAATTGTGCTCAAGATAGATTTTGAACATACTGGACGTAGAAATCTAGACGCCCCTAGCGACCGCAAATTGAATTTGCTCCCGGGGGCAGTCTAGCGGACCCCGGTCGTTTTGCGAGGCTGAAAGTTATCCGATGACAGGGCCAATCAAATCGCGAATAGTGAGATGGGGGGCCGGGCTACCTAGTAAACACAGAAAACTTTCTCCCCTCATCCCCACCTCATCCCCACAACCATATCTGCGACTGAACATTCCACCTGCACTACTATATTTGTGACTGAACTTTCAACCTGCACTAACTCAAAACATGCCACACACACGCACGCACGCGCGCGCACACACGCACACGCACACACACACACACACACAGACACACACACACAGACACACAGACACACAGACACACAGACACACAGACACACAGACACACACACCGGTGTGTGAATGTGAGTGTGAATGGGTGAATGTGAGGCATACAATATAAAGCGCTTTGAGTGCTCGAAGGAGTGGAAAGGCGCTATATAAATGCAGTCCATCCATTTACAATTTGATTCAATTCAAATCAATGGTTAATATTTTTTACAGGCTTGGCTTGTAGAATGTTATATAAATCAACAAAAGCTGAAATATCTGCATGCATTTCGTTTGAGGGCCATCTTTATTATGGTCAGTATTATTGTTACTGCATGACCATTATAAAATGCCTCACAAAATTAGTGCAATAATTATTGTGGAGGAATCGATTAATTGAATCGTGGGCTGTTGGATCGATTCAAACGATTATTATGTACACCCCTAATAGGCTTACTGTATATTGACCTATACAGCAAATCATATTACATTACAGCTGTCATGATGGTTAAGAAAAGTATGGGTCCTGAGGAGGCCAAATGAGTGAGTCAAGGGAACCACTAGCCAAACTGGTCGGTGGGCAAAAAAGTTAGTATCATCACTGCCATGATGCGTTTGACATTGACAGAGGCATTGCATGGGAGTTATGGCAGCCCAGATATCCTTGATGCTTTGCTGGGAGCTGTTCTTGTTTGTTGGTCTGGTGACCCACACTTCTCTCTTCAATATACCCTGTAGATTTCCATGCCACATTGTGGTGCTTTGGCGGTATGAACATTCTAACTCACCAGAAATAAGCCCCATTGAAAATGAATGGCAGTGATTAAGACAAAGAGGGACCTAACCAAGTATTGAACATTGACATGTTATGTAGAAAGTACCACATTTCAAGTGATTTGATGTGAATTGGAAATGCTTTCTTTTTTTTTGAAGAACATGGTGATTTTATTACAATATTCTAATAATGTGAAATAAACACAAAATTCACCATTTCATGTTTTTTTTTAATTGGAAGGCCAAAATATGTAAAACTGAACAAATTAATAATTGGAATAGTTCAAAATCTGGGCAATGCATCTACAATCCATGAAAGTTAAACATTATTATTGATGGAATTATGGAAATAAATTATATAAAATAATGAATAAAATAAAACTTTCACGATATTCTAATTATATGGCCGGGACCTGTAGTTTCCCCTGGGGAACATATAGGCCAAGGGAGCAGTGTAAGACAAAGGGAACAGACAGTGTGAAACAGCATATAAAACGCATAACATAAATGTGAATATAAAGCAAAGTCTTTGCTACAGATTATAATTATTTCTACAGTGTGTGTGCGTGTGCGTGTGCGTGTGCGTGTGCGTGTGTGTGTGTGTTGAGGTTTATGTGTGTATGGTGCAGATGTGTTGGATGTGTTACTGTATTCTGATGTCTCTCCCAGGCTGGAGTGGTGTCCCCTGTCAGGGCAGAGTTGTTCCTATATGGCCTCTGCCCTGACCTCACACTCCTCAAGTCTTACACAGCTGACACTGAAGGGACCAGACCCATCATATTCATCATCACTGACTGTGTCCTCTTCAGCTGGGTGTCATCCAGACTGCAAGCCCTGGGAGTTGAGGTACTAAACATTCACTCTACACATCCCCCCTCCCATCTTCAAGATCTCATTCAGAACAGACAGATAACATGCATGGATGCTTTTAGACAGGGGCCAGGATGGGCCAGGGCCCCTGTAGAATTGCTCCAGGCCCCCTGCTATGGCCCCTGTGCAGAGCAGCCGAAGATTAAATTCTTAACGCTGGCTGAGGAACGTAGCAAGCTTGCAACGTGCATTGGTGCACTCCAAGCGCAACACACACAGGAGGTTGTCTCAGGCTCAGGAAAAGCGGGGGCACAGAATTGTGAACTTGTTATACACAGCCTTCCAATTTATTATGCAAATTAAATTTTCACTGATTTCCCTAAATCAATATAAATGACAGTCATCATAATGTTCAAGTCATCAGCCATTAGTGTGCAATTCAAACGTTTTTGAATAAACCTTCCAAAGATGATATTTAAAAAAAGAAAAAAAACTTCAAATGCTCTGTTTTCAACTGTTCCGAATTATTACACAAAACAATTTTATAGTGTTGTTAAGAACTGAAAATGGGACAAAAGGAAAGAAATTCGGATTACATCAAAACAGTTGAAATATGGTACTCTGTAAATTACATTTCAATGTTCAATACTTAGTAAGCTCTTTGCCTTAGTCACTGGAATGCTGCGTTTAACATTGTATGTACAGTTGAGGACGATATTATTAGCCCCCCTCCTGAAATTAGACATTTCTCTTGATTTCTCAGTAAGAATGACCATTATTAACCGTTTCTGTTATTCTGGAAACAAATACACTGATGGAGATAATGTTCAATGAGTTGAATTTGGATTTTTCTATTGTTACGATGAGTTTAAACAAAAAAGGGTAAAAATGACAAGGACAAAATGATTAGCCCCCTGATCATTAATAGTCAATATGGCGGCATTTATGAACCAAAACTGACAACAGGCTCTGATAAGTTGCTACCTAGGTTGGCACATGCCCCACTAGGGATTTTGGCCCATTTCTTCACTGCAAAGTGTTCTTGCTGGTCCAAATCACATGGATGCTGAGCATAGTCATTAACCACAGACTCTCAATGAGATTGAGGATTGGACTTTGAGAGGGTGATTCCAATATTGTGGTTTTAGTGTCCTTGAAGAACCTTTGAACTAATCTAAATGTATGCTTTGGGTTACAATGTTGTTGGAAGACCCAGCAATCCAGATTCAGACCCAGACTCCCTGTGTCTGAGGCTGAATAACAGACTAAACTTGATGCCCCACCACTGTGTGTAACTGTAGAAACTGCTTGGCCTCATTAGACCAAAGAAGCATTGGACACCTGCCTAGATGATTGTTATTGACCTGGCCTCACCTGGAGTTTTTTCCCCCACCAAGAAAGACAGTTGTTAGTGCTTGTCATCATATTGGGCTTTGGGGCCGTCATCACAGAAGAACCCCTTTACTAAAGGCAGTGCATATCAGAGTGTTATTGAGCTTTGCCTGTGAACATTTGAAAGTCAAAAATGAGTTTTGAACATCTCTGCTTTCATCTGATGATATTCAATTGCACCTGCTTTGATGCATGAATTCTGCTTCTGTCAGGTGAAGAAAGGGATAGGCCTTGAATCGTTATAAGATGGTTTCCACAATTAAACATGGTGGTGGATACATCATTCTGTGGCAGCCTCAGCCACAGGAAACCTTGTTTGGGTGTACGGCACCATAAAAACTGAAAATTGTGATAGAATG
This sequence comes from Engraulis encrasicolus, assembly GCF_034702125.1. NCBI lineage: Eukaryota > Metazoa > Chordata > Actinopteri > Clupeiformes > Engraulidae > Engraulis > Engraulis encrasicolus. The sequence goes on from NC_085864.1 coordinate 56,798,847, forward strand.
TGGAAAGTGACCTTGCAAAAATATGCTCATAGAGGGAGCTAAGATCTTCACTGGATCTTTCAATAAGATAATAACCCAAAACTTGCATCCAAAATAGTTCAAATGTTCCTCAAGGATACTAAAACCATGGTCATGGAGTGGTTCAGACCTCAATCCTTTAGATAGTATTTGAAGAGTGCTGAAAATGAATGTCCATCCTCAACATCGATGCCATTTGGACCAGCTTAACTATTTGCAACGAAAAAAATGGGCCAAAATCCCTGGTAGGACATGTGCCAACATAGTTAACAACTAATCAAAGTGCCTGGTGTCAATTTTTGTTCATAAATGGCACTGTATTGACTATTAATGATAAGGGGGCTAATAATTTTGTCCTTGCCATTTTTACACTTTTTTGTTTAAACTCATTGTGAAAATGGAAAAGTCCAAATTTAACTTATTGGATACTATCTCCATGGTGTATTTATTTCCAGAATAACACACATTTATTAATAATGATCATTCTCAATGATCAATGAAGAGATATGTCTAATTTCAGGAGGGGGGCTAGTAATATCGTCCTCAACTGTATGTCCAAGACAAATATCCTTCAGGACAATTAAAAGAATCTTGAATCTTGAGTCTTGAACATTGAAGTCAATGGCAGAGGCATTGCATGGAGTTATGGAAGCCCAGATAGCTTTGCTGTCAGCTGTTTTTGTTTGTTTGATCTGGTGACCCACACGTCACTCTTCAATATACTCTTTAGATTTCCATGACACGTTTTGGTGCTTTGGTGGTATGAGCGTTCTAACAAACCAGACATAACATCCCAATGATTTCCAATAGGGTTTTATTCCTGGTGACAAAAGCTATTTCAAAAACACATGAGAGAAGGGGTGGATTTTGTGTGTGTGTGTGTGTGTGTGTGTGTGTGTGTGTGTGTGTGTGTGTGTGTGTGTGTGTGTGTGTGTGTGTGTGTGTGTGTGTGTGTGTGTGTGTGTGTGTGTGTGTGTGTGTGTGTGTGTGTGTGTGTGTGTGTGTTGTCATTTGTCATTTTGTGTGTGTACAGTGTCATGATACTAGATGTGTGTTTTTCTTTCTCTCAGGCTGGAGAGGTATACTCTGACAGAGGAGATCTGCTCCTATCTGTTCTCTGCTCTGACCTCACACACATCTACACTCTATGGGGAACGCCTGAAGACAGAGGAGGTGGAACGACTATGCTCAACTCTTAGTCATCAAGACTGCAGACTGGAGACACTACAGTAAGCAACACTTGGTGTGTGTGTGTGTGTGTGTGTGTGTGTGTGTGTGTGTGTGTGTGTGTTTGAAAGCCCAGAACTGTAATCACTAATAGACTAAATGGTATGAAGGTAAAGATCAATAGTCAGCAGGGCTGGACTGGCCATCTGGCGTACCGGGCAAATCCCGGTGGGCCCTCGCGCGTCTCGGGCCCTCTGAGGGCCAGAAATAATAATAATAAAATGTATATTTTCTTTTTTTTTTGTCTGCGACGGTTAAAAAAAAGACACATCGGAGCCCATTGGATGCTTCTCTTGATGCACATTGTGCTAGTCCAATGAAATGCTTTGGTTCTCGAAGGCCCACCCCTCCCTTCAGACCCTCTTTTGACAAAACTCATCATCACCCCAAATGTAGTTGACTAGCTATGCTGTTAAAACTGGACGACGGAGAGGACGTAAAATGGAGAAAGAAAAGAGTGGCTATGACAAGCGCAAGACAAAGAGAAAGCAGAAACTTAGAGGAAGCAACAAAATGTGCTAAAATCACTGACTTATTAAAAACTAACAGCATAGCCTAATCTCGCGCTCATGTTTCGGCCCGGAGATGGGGAACCACTGCCAGACAGCTCGATCTCAGGTTGGGACAGACAGTGGGGCTGTGGCCGCGAGTGTCATGAAGACTGGTGGCATGGGCGTTTTTAGACAGAGGCCAGGGTGGGCCTGGGCCCCTGTAGAATTGGTCCTGCCACCCCCCCTAGGGCCCCTGTGCCAGCCAGTGATAAAAAAAAAAAGTCTAACGGCTGGCGTGAAGAGCGGAACAGGTTTGCAACGTACATTGACGGACGCAACACACACAGGAAGAGACTAGGAGGGTCAGTTGTTCCAGGCACAGGCACAGAGGGGGTACAGAATTAGGTCCTAGTGACATTACACGTGTTGGGTAGGGGGGCCTTCGTCAATACTTTGCCCCCAGGCTTGGGTGAGGTGCTGCCACTGTACGCACTCGACTCAGCTCGCGCACTGTTCCAGTCTGCTGCAAGCGGCGACCTGCAGACTTGTGACCTAGAACTTCTTAACTTTTTTGGAGCTATCATAGCTGGACTTAATGGAGTTGGACTACATACTGAAGTGAGGAAACAATTAATTTCTTAAAGTTTTTGTAGGAGAGGAATAAGCCAGTTTTAAACGGAATGGTGGCATGCATTTGGTTTGGGCACTGTATGTGGCTGAGTTAAAAGGCTATTCTATGTGGTGCTATTTTAACGGGCTAAAACAGTTCTCAGATTCTTAACGGTATTTAATTGCCATCCCAACTGTGTGTCCAGCACTGCTGGTAAGGCTGCTCATGAGTTTTACCATATAGGCTACAGTAGCCTAGCTTACAAAACATTGCTGTTTGAAATGATTTGGGAGCAAAATAGGAGCGAAATACATCGCCATATGACACAAACTACCGGACAAAATACCTTATACGTTGGATTTGGCCTGTAATTCAAAGGAAATATTCGCACAATTTCAAGTAAATCCGTTAGTTTTCCTTGTCTCTTCAGTCTGTTTCGTTTCTGTTCCCACTGTTCTGTCGCTATATTCAAGTGCAAGCAACGCAACGCCAGACTTAAGAACCAGTGTTGCCAGGTGTAGAACGAGAAATAAGCAACTAGTGTTGCCAGGTGTAGAACGAGAAATAAGCTGTTTTGGGCTTTTTTTCTAAAACAAAAGCTAGAGAAATTAGCAGCCGCTTATAATCATTTAACCCTTCTTCCTTGAAAGATCGGTGACGCTACTGGGACTGACTGCCCCGTGGTGGAGATTTTAGGCTATTTTATGTAATGCTGCATTTTCTCTTATTTGAGACTTTGTTGGATAGGGAAATATAAACTGTAAATTAAAAAAAATATTATTGAAATGAAAAAGTGATAAAAAGAAATGGCGATTAATTTAAATTCATGATTTTATCTCATTTTTAAATTCAATTTCAGTCTTTTCGTTACACTGTGACATTTTTTTTCCAAAACCGCACAGCCCTAGTTGGTATGTTCTTGCCATTATATTTTTTCCATAATAATACTAATTGATATAGCACATTTCAAACAGGGCATGCAGCTCATTGTGATTTAACAGTTAGATTAAATATGAAATAGGTAAGTTGATTGACCCATTGATGTCAAATACTGTGTAGCTCATCATTGACCCTAGCGCCAGGAGCTGCATGATGTAGCTCATGAAATTCCACATTTTTTTTAAATGAAGAAAGTTTGCATGTTTGAGCTGAATGAATGTGTTCTAATGCAAGATGAGGCGGCTTTTAATTCAATTAATTACATGCTTTACGTGCTTCAGATGCTGAAGAAGCTGTTTTTGCAGGTATTTTAGGCAACACTGGGTTTACGTAGAAAAAGGCCAATATTTGGCAAAAGTAAGGTCAAAGAATATAGGGTACATGGCCCTCCCTCAAAACATGTGAGCCCCTCTCAGGCCCCTGTGGTAATTTTGGACTTAAAACGCCACCAGTCTGGTGGAGGAGGGGGGTGTAGATCATATTGGATGTAGTGTGATGCAGTTGGGTAGTGTGATGTA